>NW_016907985.1:97520-103805 GCF_001483705.2 Eufriesea mexicana
TTTATTAACCATAAAATATAATATAGAATGTGCGGTGACGGTAAAGACTACGAATATAATCTATCAACTAAACTCTTACAACTACAACGACACAATTATACCTAACAACACGAATACAACTAACAACATCTTTTTTCACAACTCTCTGCTACGAACCCTAATATACTACACGTACTACGACAGACTACACACTACTTACTCACGCCCTTGCATCCCTATTTAAAACCATACATTCTATCCTCTTTCATACCTATTCTCTCTTTCCAATCACACTTTCCCACGCACTCCTTGCCATCTTACCCTCAGCGGGTCATGTAGCCCAACACTCAAACGCATTCCTAAAGACACTCTTCACTTTCATCCGATACATTCATAAACATCCCGTCCACACGATCCTAGCGCACGGTCATTCGTCCTTTCGCACGCACTCTAGATAACATGCTCATCCTGCGATACCACAATATATTATTTGCTCGAATAGAGTGAAACACTGTAAGATAATTATGACATCGTATAGCGCAAACGCCATTTTATTCGAAACTTGTTCACGTTTAATTACATCTGGAATACCGATATTTTTTCTTTCAACTTTACCCGACTACCATTCTTTTTCTCCACTTAAGGATTTCAGTCAATTAAACGTCTCAAAGTAGTAAAGTTCCGCAAGAGAGCTAGAAATGTTTGCACCCTTACCAGTGGACAGTAAAACGATAGTTTAAATAACGTCGACCGTACGGCATCGTACGACGCGCCTAATTAAAACGTACCGGCACCTGTCGCAATCAAAGCCGCGGAAATTGCGGCGAAACGCGGTTCGACGCAGATGGGTAAATTATTTCGCGTCGATGCCCTGGCATCCCGTCGTTTCATCCCGAAGGTGTCCCACTGATCGACGTTGCCTCGATCGACGTTGCGATAAAAAGATGGAAAAAGAAAGATGAGAAATTAGGCAACTCGTCGTCCACGAACACGATTACGAGGCAATTAGTTTGCTCGAGCGCGGAGGAGTCGTCGAGTCGATTGCGTGCGCATGCTTGGAAATCATTCTCTATGCCGTGAATCCGTGAGAGTCGTGCAAAAAGTGACTAGAATCGCGAGGATCCAGGAAGATTAATGCGTTAACGAGAGTTTCAGGTCATCCTCTTTATCTGGGGGCTGGCTACACCGGAAGATAGGTAATTTAAAAATCCCGAACGCGGAGATACTATTTTTTCTTCCCTAACCCCGATATCAGGTTCATTCTTTATTCGTTTCCTCCTTGGTCCCCCCGCCATTCTCCCTTTATTATTTCTCCCTTTATTTTCTCTCTTTTTCAACTTATTATGTCGTCAGCCGAGTAATCTCTCCTGCGGCCCGATTCTTGCCAGTAACAGCAACGAGGAATCAATTTTCCGATTAAAAAATCCTAGGAAGCATTTAACCGTGCTGTTTTTGACGGCAGAGCAAGCGTTTGAATTATTTAAGCGACGTATCAAACGGATCGTGCAGTGAAATAATGGAAAGACAAATGTGGCGAAACCTTTGATAAATATTTGGTATTTTTGTCTTTAATCAAATTAAATTATTTAATTAAATTAGTAACAAAATCAAATTAATTTGGTAATTCTCGACGACAATAATTCTACAATTGCAAACGTAGATACTGCATCGTAGGGCAAGATCAAATTTGTATTATGACGACTGTACAGCAAAGATAACGCACTTTTGATTTTGATCATTCTAAAACCTGCTTTCGCAAAATGCACGAATAACAATTTTACGAATATAAGCTGCGTAAATAGCTTACAGGAGGCTAACTCTACACTCGGAAGTAACAGGCTAATGTACGATTAGCACTGCTGCATTATGATAAAGGATCCTGTTGCTCGAGAGCAAATATAGCTTCGTATCTTGTGCAAGCTTCGTTCAGAATTTTAACTCGAGAATATATCCAACGTACGAATAAGCCGACAGTTTGAAAAGTAATAACACTCGAGCGTACCTTGTTCTGAATATAAAAGTATGGAAAAGCATTGTTCAAATGTTGCCTTTGGAGTACTGTAGCTTCAAAGTTTTACTTTTCCTCGAATTTAGAAGATTTGCATAACGTTTGTCGATTTAATTCCTGGGTTCTGAATTGAGGATTGAGCAACCGACTGTTATTACGAAGCTTTGTCCTTTTAAATGTCTGGTATTACCTCGTAAATATTTGTATACTTTTACTGCTTTCCGACGTCGCTTTATTCGCGCCAGAAGTTTTATAAAAGGAAAAAAATGGTACTTTTACTCTTTAATGGTAGATTCATCTTATAAATGTCTCACGGGGATACGACGTGTTTAACTTGACATTTTTAATAATAACGAAATTTGTAAAGTAATATTCCGTATATCACTTAATATCGTTCGTTCTTCGTATAACAGAATTATAAAATTTCTCACAGAGCTATAGAACCAGGTAATATATTATCAATCATTATCGCATGGTATAGTAAACGATTACACGGGGCTATTTAAATCGTATTAATTTTTAAATATTTCTTCCATTCACTTGGGATATTAAAATCAAAATCATAGGACTTTAAATGTGCATTATACATAATAACAATATAAATATGTACCTAAAATGTAAAAAATGTCGAAGCATCGTTACCTTGACAAGTATTTTTCAAAATATCTATCCTCTTAAACGCAGCTATTGGTTTATAATAAAACGATAATGAACGTCGAACGTATCGAGGAAAATCACACTACCGGTGATTAATAATTCGACCTAATTACGTCATATGATTACCCGTTCTTCCGCTTCGATGCGCCATGGCTCGTACAATGCCTCTCCATTGAAAATTCGCACGAATTTCTCCTCGAATAGATCAGCTGGCGGCCCCGGCAGCATTTGACGTCCCTTTTCAATACCTTCGCGAAACTTCACAGGAATTCCTTCATACTTGTCGAAGGGCGCCGGGGATGGATCGTGAAAATACCCTTGGCATATAAGACAGAAGTATCGGTACGGAACAGGACGTTTTCATCCGTCGACGAGGTACACTTTACCAATCCTGTCGAGATCCGATTTTCCAAATCGTTTGCCCAAAGGTTGCGGTACGTATCTTCTTTTCCTCATTTTTGTGCTCGTCGATGGTACTCTGCGTTATTTTATTATGCATTCGAGGTACGAATAACCTGTAATTTATCCGATTTTCACGTGTCCATGTACATTTCGTCTACATTTGCCTGAAGTGAAATGTCAATTGTCTGAAAGAGAGCGGCAACTTCGATAACGATCTTGTTAATTCAACGACAGTTCAGCTCTTAGAAGATGAAATTTTTGTTCTATTTTTTATGTAGAATCTTCCACTGGTATGAAAATATTTAAATACTTTATTTCGGTCTTAGATTTAGAGATTAAATGTCGCGTGTATCAAATTTTTATTGAAATATTAATTAATTCGTATTTTTAAACGTTAGAACTGTTCAGACTTTCTCCCGCGTATCGTATTTCGATTTCTTACATATCCAATTATTAGTCTTTAGATATATTTAAGCAAAGCTCGCTTTTCGGTACATTTGCTTGACAGAATGACAGAGGGTACTTTTTCTTCCAGGCAATATTTTATTCATCGCGAAATACTAGATTTATGGAGCCACTGGCTCTAGAAAGGTTCAAAAGTTTAGCTCGTTTAAAACCCTGTTGTCCTCTTTACCGGCATATCGATCAACTGCAGGCCTTAAAAAAAAAAAGAAAAAAAGAAAATGCAGGGTAAGAGAGCATTGCATCAAATGTAACTAAATCAATCAGATAAAATCCTTTTCGATACACGTGGAAAATATTCGAAGTCGAGAGTAGTTGAAAATCGATTGCATTTCCTGCAAATTAAAAATATTTCAAATTAATTAATATCTCAATTTTAATTTCGCGATGAAAACATCACACGGGTTACTCGTGAAAAGTTGGTCATGCAAACTGAGATTTTCCACGAATCGCTTTACATATAACCTATTTGCTCTTTAGGGTGGCACCCTCGCGTTGCGGGCCTTGCCATATTATCCTTATCCTTTCTATTTGGCAGATCATTTACGGAACACATCCACGACTTTCCCAAACTTTCATCGTTAAGTAGTCATCACAAACGTAATCCGTCTGTAGGTCTGTTTAACGTAAATCAGAAAATACTTCGAAATGACTGTTATATCTAATAACATTCAATTGTCTAAATTATGAATTTAATAACAACGAATAATTATTAAATATACTACTTGGCATCGTCGCTATATGTACAAAGAAATGCATAAAAATCCCTTGCCCGTAAATTTGTATCTTTCGAGTGAAACGCTTAATTGCTCGATAAACTTGGACAAAAATTCCTTCTCGAGTTAGGCTCTGTCAACAGATTATGTTTCATTATACCTCCGAACTTGAGAAGCATCGGAAGCTTATTTTTATTTTTGTTTGCACTCTCGGGCGAGAAAGTTCCGTGACGAGACTCGTGTTAGTTTCTCCATAATCGACGCATTTCGCGTAAACGGAAATCCCTCCTACGAGCATCGATGTAATTCCAAATCTTCGGAATCCCTGGAAGATCTCGGCGTCGGTTTACAAACGTCGCGGAATCGACGTTACTGCGAGACAGACATTCGTCGTTCTTGAGATTCCTTCGCTCCGGGTAACTGAATAGGCAAGAAAACGTTTCGTCGCTGATGAACGTTCCTAACCGGCCTCTTCACGGTAATGAGTTGTTCTTAATGAGTTGATGTTGTCAGACATCTATTCGCCGCGGTAACACTGGGAACATTTCATTACCGCGTTGTTTGCAGAGACCGTTTACCTGCTTGCGCATGATTTATATACACAGAGCAGACAACGTGCTTTCGAACGTGCTTTCGACTCGCGTAAGTGTCCTGGCTGTTTCCGCTCAACGGATGAAACGACTCTTCGAGAATAATCCGAGTCTGTGGAATAATTTTCGTTCGTTTCATGTTTCCGTTAATTATCGGGAATGTTAACTTTGGAATTTTGCGTTCCTCAAAGCTTCGACGGTATTAGCCTTTCATAAGGAAACCGGGTTATCTCGTTAAGCACCGAGTTATTTCATAAAAATCGGTCAGAAATTCTCAAACGTGTTTATCGTCGATTTGGTATGCGATTATCGTAGGATATTTTTAGACGCCGTTAAGGCACGATGGCCAAAGTGTTCCTATAGGGAACACCTCGCCAGGTATAGAGATCCCGTTAGAGTCTGGCGGCCAGACGAGTCTCAGGAAGTCGGGGCCAGGCCACGTGAGGTAGCCTCGCGCAACCCCGGTTTCCCCCATTGTAAACTAGGGGTAACTCGTCTGCGGGCACCTCTCGGGAAGGGTCCCAGCGTGGGTGACCCTTCGGAGAGCCTAACCGAATGAGGAATCCCTTCTATTCGAGAGCGTTGCGTGGAGGGAGTTTTCTCCTCCTTCGGGGGAGGTCCTTGCCTTCTAGACGGGCTTAAAAGGGCCTGCTCTTCCAGTTCGAATTAAGATAGCCTTAGAGCGAGCGTTATTGAGAGTTGTGATTGCGAGTTATTGTAAAGAGTTGCGTTCCAGTCGGATGGAAAATATCAAATATCGGATCAGTAAATCTGAGTATCCGAAGTACTCTCCAGCGAAGTAGAGACTGTGTGACTCTACCTTATTGAAATGCCGAAAATTACAAATGTCGCGTGGAAAGCCAATTCGAACTCGTAGGACATAGGTACAATGCGCATCGAAATCTAAAATGCGAAAAGGAAGAAGCCAAAGTTCCAGGAGTTACCTTAAAAACTTCTTCAACTTTCTCACCGACTCTAATTATCACGAATTTCAACCCTTCGCACTCGGAAGTTCTTTTCCTATAAGGAAGTTTCAACTCGAATCTTTTCTTTCATAAAGTCGAAGATATTTTTTACAATCATGTGAAAAGAATTCGCATATTTCATTTCGATATTCCACGAGTCTTTACATTATTTTAAACTTCACATCGCACACGTTGTGAGCGTTTATCAACGACTCGAAGAATAAAGATATGACCGATGGAAAAGTTACCTGTATATATGTAGGAATGTTAAGGTTTGAGAGCGAATGCAAGGGAACACTCGGGCCTATCTAGCTGATGATGGGCAATAAACAGTAGCCTAGGTTTCAGGCCGAACGGGATATTTATGTCTGTATCGAGTGCGAACAAGGAGCGAAAGTTAGGAACACGTCAGAGTGTTTGGAATAGCTGGTCCATGGAGGGCCAGGGAGACAAATGAACGAGAAAGAAGGTATGCGTAGGAAAGAGGGGATTTAAATAGGGGTGCA
>NW_016907985.1:107052-119605 GCF_001483705.2 Eufriesea mexicana
TTTATTAACCATAAAATATAATATAGAATGTGCGGTGACGGTAAAGACTACGAATATAATCTATCAACTAAACTCTTACAACTACAACGACACAATTATACCTAACAACACGAATACAACTAACAACATCTTTTTTCACAACTCTCTGCTACGAACCCTAATATACTACACGTACTACGACAGACTACACACTACTTACTCACGCCCTTGCATCCCTATTTAAAACCATACATTCTATCCTCTTTCATACCTATTCTCTCTTTCCAATCACACTTTCCCACGCACTCCTTGCCATCTTACCCTCAGCGGGTCATGTAGCCCAACACTCAAACGCATTCCTAAAGACACTCTTCACTTTCATCCGATACATTCATAAACATCCCGTCCACACGATCCTAGCGCACGGTCATTCGTCCTTTCGCACGCACTCTAGATAACATGCTCATCCTGCGATACCACAATATATTATTTGCTCGAATAGAGTGAAACACTGTAAGATAATTATGACATCGTATAGCGCAAACGCCATTTTATTCGAAACTTGTTCACGTTTAATTACATCTGGAATACCGATATTTTTTCTTTCAACTTTACCCGACTACCATTCTTTTTCTCCACTTAAGGATTTCAGTCAATTAAACGTCTCAAAGTAGTAAAGTTCCGCAAGAGAGCTAGAAATGTTTGCACCCTTACCAGTGGACAGTAAAACGATAGTTTAAATAACGTCGACCGTACGGCATCGTACGACGCGCCTAATTAAAACGTACCGGCACCTGTCGCAATCAAAGCCGCGGAAATTGCGGCGAAACGCGGTTCGACGCAGATAGGTAAATTATTTCGCGTCGATGCCCTGGCATCCCGTCGTTTCATCCCGAAGGTGTCCCACTGATCGACGTTGCCTCGATCGACGTTGCGATAAAAAGATGGAAAAAGAAAGATGAGAAATTAGGCAACTCGTCGTCCACGAACACGATTACGAGGCAATTAGTTTGCTCGAGCGCGGAGGAGTCGTCGAGTCGATTGCGTGCGCATGCTTGGAAATCATTCTCTATGCCGTGAATCCGTGAGAGTCGTGCAAAAAGTGACTAGAATCGCGAGGATCCAGGAAGATTAATGCGTTAACGAGAGTTTCAGGTCATCCTCTTTATCTGGGGGCTGGCTACACCGGAAGATAGGTAATTTAAAAATCCCGAACGCGGAGATACTATTTTTTCTTCCCTAACCCCGATATCAGGTTCATTCTTTATTCGTTTCCTCCTTGGTCCCCCCGCCATTCTCCCTTTATTATTTCTCCCTTTATTTTCTCTCTTTTTCAACTTATTATGTCGTCAGCCGAGTAATCTCTCCTGCGGCCCGATTCTTGCCAGTAACAGCAACGAGGAATCAATTTTCCGATTAAAAAATCCTAGGAAGCATTTAACCGTGCTGTTTTTGACGGCAGAGCAAGCGTTTGAATTATTTAAGCGACGTATCAAACGGATCGTGCAGTGAAATAATGGAAAGACAAATGTGGCGAAACCTTTGATAAATATTTGGTATTTTTGTCTTTAATCAAATTAAATTATTTAATTAAATTAGTAACAAAATCAAATTAATTTGGTAATTCTCGACGACAATAATTCTACAATTGCAAACGTAGATACTGCATCGTAGGGCAAGATCAAATTTGTATTATGACGACTGTACAGCAAAGATAACGCACTTTTGATTTTGATCATTCTAAAACCTGCTTTCGCAAAATGCACGAATAACAATTTTACGAATATAAGCTGCGTAAATAGCTTACAGGAGGCTAACTCTACACTCGGAAGTAACAGGCTAATGTACGATTAGCACTGCTGCATTATGATAAAGGATCCTGTTGCTCGAGAGCAAATATAGCTTCGTATCTTGTGCAAGCTTCGTTCAGAATTTTAACTCGAGAATATATCCAACGTACGAATAAGCCGACAGTTTGAAAAGTAATAACACTCGAGCGTACCTTGTTCTGAATATAAAAGTATGGAAAAGCATTGTTCAAATGTTGCCTTTGGAGTACTGTAGCTTCAAAGTTTTACTTTTCCTCGAATTTAGAAGATTTGCATAACGTTTGTCGATTTAATTCCTGGGTTCTGAGGCAACGATTTTAATATTTATTTATTATAAAATCAAATAAATAAATTACATTTTATTCGCGAGCATCATACTCGATATGTAGCTATTAAATGTAAATTTGTATCGTGATATGACACTCGTGCCAGAGTGTTAGGATGATCTGTTCTGTTCCCTCGATTCTGCGATACCCTAACTTGGATTCTTCGTCTGGGATGTCTTGACTCTGTAGTGGCTATTCGATTTGGCTTTCTCTAATCCTTGGCCCTAAAGTTGTCCTTGTTTCGTCGAAGTTTTCGATCCTCAAAACGATCCAAATCGGATTCTGCGAATAGCTACTCGGTTGATCCGATAGTACAGTTAAAACAGGATCTATCACGCTAAGTGGTGGCCATTGCTCGATTCCTTTGACGCGGGGAATCTGCGTTTCCCGAGGTCTCGATCAATTGCAAATACCACGAATGAATATTCAGAAATTAATCGTTCTCTATCTTTTCTCTCATAGCATTTTGTAAAATTTATCGCCCTTACTTTCGCGTGTCCTCCTTTTACTTTATCGCGACACTCGGCAGACGAGTTTCCTTGTTATTTAGGAATCTAATTGCAACGTTTCGGTTCTGATTCCAATTCGACTGTGCTATTGGAACGAAGCAAAACAATGCGATTAAAAAGGGAAGAGAGAGAAAAGGAAGAAAGGAGAATCAGCCGAATTGGATTTGCGTCTCGTATCGACGTTTCGAAATGGTCGTTAATTCCGCGTTAGTTGCGCTCCTCTTTTCCCGATCGTCTGCCATCCATTTTCCCTCATAGAGAACATCCATGGATAATCAAGAAGTTTGTCACGAACGCGACCTGTCGGATATATGCGTCCGTCGAAGGATAACGAAGTTAAGGAAGCGCAGCTCGATCCTGGCTATCGGTCTCCAGGAAGATGCCTTGGCCTGATTCGATCTCATTAGTCCGAGAGAGTGAAGCTCGTAGCTGGAATTCCTGGTGAATACTGAAACGCGGGGTTCCAAGGCGACCAGACCGACAGCAAAAAGCGAATGGAGGCTGCCGCTTTTTTTCCCGGCCAAGAAAATTGACTTCTCGATGCGAATCGTTTTCCCAGGCGTTCTTCTAACATCTGATAAGTCTTATCTGTTTTATACCTCGACTGTTCGAATTTAACGACGATTTTTCGATAACGAAAATTAATCTTCCGTGAATATCTGTAGAGTCACACAGTCTCTACGTCGCCGGAGAGTAGTTTGGCTAAAAATTTCGCAGACTAATTTAACTCGACTCAATCGTTAAATGCTTCACACTGACTAATTTAACAACTCTCGACTCAAACTCTAAAATTGCCTCTATTTTCCAGACGGGGCCCTTTTAAGCCTGCCCGGAAGGCAAACACCTTCACCGAAGGAGAACAAACCTCTCTGCAAGCTAAGGTCAGGGATGAAGGGACTCCTTCTTCCGGATTAGGCCCTTCGATAGGTCACGGTACCATGTGGCCTGACCCTGATTTCTACGATGCATCTGACAGCCAGATAATAACAGGGCCCCTAGATTTGGCCTAGTGTTCCCTACAGGAGCACTTGGACCATCGCATTCTAACAAAGCCTAGAAATATCTTACATATCGTTGTATACACTGTATCTTGGGTATGTTGAGATAGTTTAAAAATGTGGTATATCAATATAGAGTATTATTACATTACATTACATTAGTCTTTTAAATAATTTAATAAATATAAATAGCGTTAGGATTCTCGGGAGTTCTTCTCCACTATTACTGTCATTATCTTGTTGCAGGTATCCTCGATATGGCTAAGGGAAAAGGAAGGGATGTGGTTCGTCCTGGGTCTGTTAGTGTTACCTCATCGGTAAGGCTACCAAGCAGGCACTGCCTTAGACGGGGATGCTATTGGAAAGTTTGGAAATTGTATATCTGGGGAATGGTGGATTTTTATCGAGTATTTGCGAAGTAGTCCTCGAACCTCCTTCAAATAGGAATCCACCTATTGGCGAGGGTTAAGATGATGCCGCCACAATATTATTAGTCCTATATTTGAAATCGGTAGTTTTAAATATTGTCCACACAAATTGCATCGTTTCTACGTTTTCTGATATTTATTCAAAATAATCTCAACGCAAAATAAGTTTATACAACTGCGTATATCCTGAGAATGATGCCGTTACAGGATTAATATTTTACCAGAAACTAATATATATAAACTATCACCATTAATACGAAGTATCGAATTAGAGACAGGATTGGAATATTGTCCAAGGAAATATCGTATTAAATCGAACACCTAGTATTGAGAAATTAACGAATCTCTTGACTATTATGAATATTTAAACAGAAAAGGAAGTATAGAGGAATACAGAAATTCGTTCGTGGCAACTATCGATTTTCGATCATGATTTTAAAATGGACAAGGTAGATTACTATGCATTTGAAAGGTTTAAAATATTCCATTCAAGATACGCAAGTTCAGGGTGTATTTAATCCGTTTCCAACGCAGTTTCATAGGTAGATCCAGATTCTGAAAATTCTCCTTCTTCCGAAAGAATCCCACCCAAAGACAGCTATTTAGAATTAACCGTGCCAAATTCTGACTGCATTAGGACGCTCGGTACACCGGCGAGGAATTTTCTTTAGTTACTTAACCAACTTCTCCGAGGTTCTCGTGTAACGGTTTCCCCTAAGAACAGTTTCCTAAGAAAGCTTAAAGTTTCGTTGAGCACCGTGAGTTTAACGGGAACAAAAACATTTTTGTTCACCGTCGAGCCATGCCAGGCGAGGCTAAACGGTCGAAACGACTTTAATCATAATACGCTATCGCGACCCGGGCAGCCGTAATAAAAAATTTCATTAGCAAAGTAATTAATTAAATGAATCTCAAACACGGCGATACCGGTGGCCGCAACGTGTGCACCCCTTTACTTCCCCGGATTCCGCGTGATCAACACCGAATATTATATTTGCCGTGATGAAAATTTTATTCGACGAAAACGTCAGCGTGGAAAACCCTGCAACGAAGGAATATTCGTGAAAATCGTGAACTCCGTTGATTTAAATGGTCGATTGTATCGAAAGACGATCAGTGATTTTATCCAAGCCCTTCGTCGAAGGAAGTTCACTTTGGAATTAATTCGAGAGGAATTTAATAACTCTGTCGTACTTATTGTAGTATTAATATTCAGTGACTGCCAGAGTAATTCTCGGAAAACAATTTCTCCAAGTTTCATGTAATTCTTCGCTCCGAAATTTATTCGCCATAACGATCACGCAGAGGAACTCGGTAATATAGAGCGGGAATCGAGATCGGTGAATATGTTGCTAATTACTTTCTGAAAACTTTCCAGGATATTTTATTCCGAAAGAAATTTTTATATTTATCGGTGCTCGGTTTTCTTCATCTTTGTCGAGCGCGGGTTATTAGAAGTACTTTATGATTCTCCTCCATCTCGATGAAAGAGGCTTAGGCATCTTAAGTATACCTTTTTATATTTCGAAAACAGTCACTGAAGTTTATTTCGTTAACGCTTTAGTTGCAGGAAGTACCGACGGTTTAACACGAAAACTTGTAAATAATATATTTAACAGTGGGAAGAATATTCCTTGTCAATCGATTAATGGATCATTTGAGACGAATACTTTATCCGATGTCATGTCTGGTCGATTTAATTCGAATAACGCAACGTTTAATTTTGTTTTATTCTTTACTCCGTTGTGTCAAAACCACCGATTATAAACGAATAAGCGGGTTTTGTCCAAAATGAAATTAATCTCCTATTTCTATACATTTCGTTTGCACGCGATGTGCAGCAGGTAGCAATCGTTTGCGTTAAAATTATTGTCCACTTCGCATTGAGAATTTCATTACAAGAGAGATACATGCACCATTGTATTTCACGAGTGGCTAGAATAATTTACATTTTGGTACCTTCGTAAATTATTCTTGCACAAATGCTGCATTAGCTCGCTGTATTCCGCATAATTCGTATACTTCTTAAAATAATACAAATATTAAACGTTAATAAACTTACGATATTTTATATTTGACCACTGAAAAATGAAACGTGGCAAAGTACTATGTAAAATTCATCTCGTGGTAAAATAATTATCTCCAATACACGTATTCCCGAAAAATTTCGATAATAGAAAAATTGGCCACGAATCGATCGAATCCATAGTTGGTTCTAATTCCTCGAATAAACCCATGCCTATACGTGGAATATTTACAATCCACTTGTCATCCGGGCGCATTCAACATGATTCGTTTATTTTTCCGTCAAAGCGAAACGCTCAAACGTGGTTCCAGTTTCGTTTCGACAGTAAAGGTCGTTTCTACGTACACTCGTAAACCAGGAGAACAATAATTTGATCAAGAGACGCGGTTATGTTTCTTACCGTGAAGGTTTCATCCGTAAAATGTCGCGTTACTGCCCGTAAATGCTGCGAAGTGACCGTGAAAAAATAATATTCTTGCGTGGTACGCGATCAAAGGTTTCATGCGTTAGCCTGATATCAAATTTTACGTTCTGTCCACCTCGAAAAGCGTAACGGAAAATGGCCTCGATTAAATTCCCATTGTTCAATTAGAAAAGGAAAATCCAGAATCGAAACTAGCAATTTCTAGTCTAGAATTTCCTAATTGTTTCCTAATTGCAATGAGAGCATGAATTCATAGTTATGACAGGTAACTGACTTAGGTTGTCCAATTTGTCGCGAAGCTAGACGTAGGAACTGACGTAGAAGGTATTTTTGCAAAATTAAACCTTATATATTTAGTAAAATTAATATTTTGTATGGTTATCCTTATTACTATATTAATTACCATAACTTCGCTCATCAAGTAGTTCCTTTGTTTGCCATTATTAATTCCTGTGTGACCTATTTACTAAATATGCATATATTTTACTCGGTACATCAAGGGTAATTTTGCTTAAAATATTTTGATTACTCTCCTTAATTGCTTTACGTATAATTTTCTGCGAGGCCATAAATTTATTGTTCCAAGCATAATTGGCAAGGTAAAGGTATCAGGTGTTTACGTACGTCCGCCAATTTCGCTACAGCATGTTCAAACAAGCGCGATGATTTTGCGACGAAGAAGTTGAACGACCCGAACAAGACGTTTCTGCTTCGTTAAATCGAAACGGAGAGAAGTTAGATTGCGAGGATGGCGCAAAGCCGATTGATGGAATTTCAGCTTCCTGCCTAGGAGAATGGCGTTCGATGTCTGAAAGCAACCGCGCAAACAGATCGTGAGAAAGGCGATAGCGAAGCATCAGACGATGTACGGGAACGGAGTTACCTGTGCTCTGCGAGTGGCACGCGTCCTAGAACCAATGGGAGAAGCCACAGAACTGCAGAATTATCGATGCCGCGGTGGCATTGCGGTGCCGTGTCCATTAATTCGACGTTAGCCTAAGGGGCTTTAAATAATTAATCCCGCGGCCCACCTGCCGCGATTAAACGATGCAATTAAACTGACCCGTGGGTTTACTTGACCGAAGATCGCCGACCTCTGGGCAGCTGACTTTCGCTCTGCTGAAACTTCGCGCCACCCAGAATGTCCAACGAACCTCGCTCGATGGCTCGAAAATGGAATGATATACTTGCCAAAGAATATGGTCCGACGTTGTTTTCGAACTAGAAGAGTTTTACGAGGATAATAAAAGTGGATCGGAGTGCAATGTTTTCCAGATCTGGTCTATGAAGTGGTTCGTCCTTTCATCCTTTGAAAACCCGGCGAAGAAGCAATGAACCCGGTGCTTCATTTTAACATCTTAATATCAATGTTACAGGACAAATTTGAAATCTCGTCGTTTCGATTTGTCTCGAATGAAAAGAAAAGAAAAAAAAATGGAAGAATAGAAGAAAGTATACAAGCTATGAACGTCTGTTGTGTACTACTTATGTCATTAACAGCACACATCGACGATGCTCTCGATGAAAATTTCATAAGGATAATATCCATAGCAGTGGGACAATGAAGTAGGTCTTTAATCTCGTCGAATTGCATCCAACATACCAGGATGGAACGGAAAAGACGCAATCGACTCAAAATTGGACGACGCCCGGATCATTTATCGAGCGTCGGTCTTGGCTCGATAAGAGACCAAGGAATGCATTTAATAGGGTTTCATCGGAATTCGAAGCGGGCCGAGACTGAAGCAAGAGCAGGCGATCTCGCGTTTGGCCGTCTGTACGCATATACAACGGAACAGCGTGCACGTAAAGAGGATGTACGTACAAAGCCGTGTGTACACGTATCGGTAGTCACTATGCCGCCTGTCGTCCTCTGTGTATGTACTATTACAGTGTATATAATCGGTACGGGTCAACACGTCGACAGAGAACGTCCATTACTTCATCAAACCCCGGTCATCGTCGACGGATCCGTCTACCGCCAATTTGCCAACAATAGCGACGCTGGACCGTGTATATAAACGGCTTGACACTTCGACCATCCCAAATGGGATACCCTCCAGCGGCTATATTGCCTTTGCCAGCTGTACACCTAGCCGTCTAGCAGCTGACTTCTCCTTTCCTTTCAACTACTTACATACACACGCGATTCGCGCTAATTACGTGGATCTTATTAGGTTTTCACTCAAATACCTATTTGCCGATCGTTCCGAGACCATTCTGTTTGTCGATTTCCTTTCATTCATAGGGATTTCTGTGCTAACTTTGCTGGGGTGTCGGAGAGATATTTAGTGTGCCATAGGTTTGAAGAGGGCCGAAGGGTGCTCCGAAAGGGACGTGTATGCAAAGATTCCGAGAGTAGGTAAAGATTAGGTTTATTTGATAGTACATATATAGAGGAAAAAGGGAGAGAGAGAAAGAGGGGCGAGAGTCATTAATTATTCAAATTTTAAAATTTTTAAAATTATTCAAATTATTTGGACACTGGCTTTGATAAAATATACTTCTTACATAAATTATGATATTACACGGTTTAATATTTGACATACTTGTCGTTGAGAAACGAGAATAGCGAGTGATTAATAAGGACTGCTCGGATCCGTTAAAATGACAATAACAGAAATTATACTTTTAAATATTGCGAATAATTTCTCCGCGATCGATCGCATTTTCAAAAGCTTTCGTTAATCGTATGAAAATTATGGTCATGTAACAGCTGTCGTAGAATAATTCCTGTTTATATTAATTTTGCAAATTGTTTGCAGTCGTTTCCTTTTTCGATGCTAGGTTATCGAGCAATTACGTCGATGAACGTAAATTGTTGATGCAGTAACTTCGAAATAATAATTTAGGATAGTTTTCCCTTTCGATTTTCTGAAATTTTCTAAAATTACCCGGGTTTTGTTTTTATTTTGTTTCCTAAATTTTCAATCCGATATCACTATTGCGATACAATTAATCTTACGCTAAAACTAAATGGTAATTCGTCACATGAATATCGTATAATGCCCGCAAACCGCATATTGATTATAGTTTGCAGGTAATGTACAGAGAGACATTAATGAAGGATTCGGTAAGCTACGTTTGATAGAGATATTAATTTATTCCGATTAGATGATATGGGGTGCTTCGATTATTACATTCTCTATTTCCATTTTAATTAAACAGTTTCATTATACGGTTTTGTTGTCATTACAGGGGAACAGTGGAAATTATTTTTCGTCATTTCTCACTGATATCGCTACACGTTGAAACAATATCTAGAAAACAATATTAGGTTGCTTCTGTCAACGCAACGTATAAATATGAAACTGTTAATCGTCAGCGCAATGTGTTATGCAACGGCGCTAACACAATGTATTACACGGCATTCATTACCACCACACAATGTCACGCATTGTTGTGTTACACTATCGATTACTGCCATGCGAATTATACCATCTATTACACGATATTATGCGCCATTAATAATTGTCATTCCGCTTAAAGTAAGTTAAATAGGTAACGACAAACTTACTAGCAAGCTGTTCACCGAAACTTCTCAAATTATTTTAATATCTATAGAACGTCTACAGCTTGGTATAATATTTTAAATAATTCTTGATTTATAGCTTAGAATCCTACTATATTTTCATCTTAGCTTGGCAATTTGGCAAGGTAGATTATCGCGAAAGATGTTGAAAAATATAGAAAATATTTCTCGAGTTCAACACCTTTGAAAGATTTTTCACGCAGCTTGATTCACGGCCGTGCAATTTTCGAGTTTTATATCCATATCGATCACAATATTCCTGAACAGGAATTTACCGAAGAAAAAGATCAAATTAGGCTTGGAACACACGAGCACTAAATAGACGTTCCTAGCTATGAGGTTCAATTAACACAGATGTGCACAGTTGCGCGATCATATCAGTTATTAGTCTAGTCTCTTAGTTTATACCTTACTCCTAAGTCTCTTTCAGCTCGTAATAAACGTATATTGGAATAAAACACCATCCCTTATTCCTTATATTCGTCGATCAAAGGTATCCCCACGTGTATTCAAGTCCACGTTTCTTCCCTCGAGGCAATTCAAATCCACAACTACGTTACACCCACTCGCGATAATTCCAACGTGTGGACAATTCGCAAAAAGACGCCCCTTCGTCTCGTGTCCCGCGACGATTTACTGTCCACTCCGTACACGGGTACACGCTCTGAGACGTAACTAAGGCTACCGTGCTAAGTTCCAGGCAAACAGATCTAACAGCGAAGCTGTGCCGCGCGAGGCGAACGCGCGTGTTTATTCGCGCGACTAAAACGTAGGGGTCTGCATTCGGATGCAGCGAAATTAGCGCGCGAAGCGCGAAATGGAGCGTGCAGGGTTAAAACTCCGCTCGGAGAGAATTATGAGCCGGCCAATGCGCTCTCGGTTATTACTTCAAGTTTCGTCGGAGAATCTCCGTTAACGTTGGAGGCCATCGCGTCTGGGAACGGCGAGGCTGAATCTTTTAACGTAATGTCAGCCGAGGTTGCATCGCGGATTCGCGCGAAGGCGGATACAGAAGCGAAAGCACTTTGTGCTTAACGCAAACTGCTCGGTTCAGTTATGAATTATTGAGTCGGGTGTTGAAGCGTTAATTCTTAAATGTTGTCCCGTAGAATGCTGCTGCAAAGTGCATAACCGAATTTTGCTGCTGCATTTCGTTGATCGCGTCTGTCATCGGGGATGCAGCAGAAAGTTTCGCTCAAAATATGATAACATCTTCCGATTCGTGCAGAAACTAGTATCTTTGAATTTTGTAGGTTGTTGGTTACGAATTCGAAGTTGGATAAGGCAGATATGTAAAAAGATATTTGATTGGGTCGAAGCTTGGTGTCTTCGGATTGTCGGGCTAATTAATTACGTAATTGGACTTAAAATTTGAACAGGTTAAGCAAAAGATTTTATTATTGCTGAAATAATCATCTTTTTTGATATTAGTGGTAATAAACATCGGATTACCAGTCGGGAACGAACTTTGCCGAGCTTCTGCCTCTGCAGACCCGCTACACCCCCGACGAGTATTATAAGGCGAACCCTGGCGTCAATAAACAGACGTTACCGCACCTAATCGAGGGAGCACAGTTCTTACACCCGCAACACGTTCATTCGAAAATTCTCGGAAATTCTTGAAAATTCGCATAGCGAGAAATCGGGTGGCAAACGCGAAATGAGGCATAGCCGAGCGAAAAGGCATCGGATTACACAGGTCCCTGACTCTGTGAAGCGCATCGCGGTACCGCAACGTTCGTTTGCGATAAAGTTCGCGGAAGCTTGGAACTCCATTATCCGAAGAGAGGCGACAATACAACTTTCCTTTTCAGCGGGGCTGCGTATCGTTCCGGGGGGGCGAATCTCGTGGAGGATCGGCCTGCTCGGATCGCCCTGCCGCGGAATCGGGTACGCGTCGTACCGGCAATTTCCTCCACCCTATCTACCACCATATTTTCATGGGATCCGCCGGCAGCCGGCTCGCGGAACCGGAGCGACAACGACCGCGATAATAACTAAACTTTCGATTGCCGGGGCGAACCATTAAGATAAGATGGCAAAAGGGAACGACGGCGGGCTTTAAGGGGACCAGCGAGGGACGGAGAGGGTAGGAGGAAGTTGGGTGGAGGGTAGAAGGAGAGATAGAGAACTGTGGAGGAAATCGGCGCATAGCGGAAGATGAGAGGAGAGTTGGAAGAGATCGGAAAAGAAGGTGTCGGAAAAAGGAAGCGGAATGAGACGGTCCTCCTGAAAGGAAGCCAAGTTGGCGGAGGAGAGGGCGGAGGAGAGACGGGCATGGCAGTGGCAGAAAAGGACACGGATATATATCTGCCTTCCGAGAGATCGATTAAGATTAAACGCCTAGTTGCCGGGCTTAAGTCGGGATACAATGGAAAAGCTGAGATTGGGTTTCACGGATTGAAATCAAGGACGTGGCCGTTTAATTTGCAAATGGAAAGGGTCGCGGCCACTCTGTCGTGCCCACTCTCCTTTCTTTTGCGACATCCCGGCGAATGCCGA
>NW_016907985.1:120059-157105 GCF_001483705.2 Eufriesea mexicana
AAAAAAAAAAAAAAAAAAAAAATGGAGGAATAGGAGAAAGTGTACAAGCTATGAACGTCTGTTGTGTACTACTTATGTCATTAACAGCACACATCGACGATGCTCTCGATGAAAATTTCATAAGGATAATATCCATAGCAGTGGGACAATGAAGTAGGTCTTTAATCTCGTCGAATTGCATCCAACATACCAGGATGGAACGGAAAAGACGCAATCGACTCAAAATTGGACGACGCCCGGATCATTTATCGAGCGTCGGTCTTGGCTCGATAAGAGACCAAGGAATGCATTTAATAGGGTTTCATCGGAATTCGAAGCGGGCCGAGACTGAAGCAAGAGCAGGCGATCTCGCGTTTGGCCGTCTGTACGCATATACAACGGAACAGCGTGCACGTAAAGAGGATGTACGTACAAAGCCGTGTGTACACGTATCGGTAGTCACTATGCCGCCTGTCGTCCTCTGTGTATGTACTATTACAGTGTATATAATCGGTACGGGTCAACACGTCGACAGAGAACGTCCATTACTTCATCAAACCCCGGTCATCGTCGACGGATCCGTCTACCGCCAATTTGCCAACAATAGCGACGCTGGACCGTGTATATAAACGGCTTGACACTTCGACCATCCCAAATGGGATACCCTCCAGCGGCTATATTGCCTTTGCCAGCTGTACACCTAGCCGTCTAGCAGCTGACTTCTCCTTTCCTTTCAACTACTTACATACACACGCGATTCGCGCTAATTACGTGGATCTTATTAGGTTTTCACTCAAATACCTATTTGCCGATCGTTCCGAGACCATTCTGTTTGTCGATTTCCTTTCATTCATAGGGATTTCTGTGCTAACTTTGCTGGGGTGTCGGAGAGATATTTAGTGTGCCATAGGTTTGAAGAGGGCCGAAGGGTGCTCCGAAAGGGACGTGTATGCAAAGATTCCGAGAGTAGGTAAAGATTAGGTTTATTTGATAGTACATATATAGAGGAAAAAGGGAGAGAGAGAAAGAGGGGCGAGAGTCATTAATTATTCAAATTTTAAAATTTTTAAAATTATTCAAATTATTTGGACACTGGCTTTGATAAAATATACTTCTTACATAAATTATGATATTACACGGTTTAATATTTGACATACTTGTCGTTGAGAAACGAGAATAGCGAGTGATTAATAAGGACTGCTCGGATCCGTTAAAATGACAATAACAGAAATTATACTTTTAAATATTGCGAATAATTTCTCCGCGATCGATCGCATTTTCAAAAGCTTTCGTTAATCGTATGAAAATTATGGTCATGTAACAGCTGTCGTAGAATAATTCCTGTTTATATTAATTTTGCAAATTGTTTGCAGTCGTTTCCTTTTTCGATGCTAGGTTATCGAGCAATTACGTCGATGAACGTAAATTGTTGATGCAGTAACTTCGAAATAATAATTTAGGATAGTTTTCCCTTTCGATTTTCTGAAATTTTCTAAAATTACCCGGGTTTTGTTTTTATTTTGTTTCCTAAATTTTCAATCCGATATCACTATTGCGATACAATTAATCTTACGCTAAAACTAAATGGTAATTCGTCACATGAATATCGTATAATGCCCGCAAACCGCATATTGATTATAGTTTGCAGGTAATGTACAGAGAGACATTAATGAAGGATTCGGTAAGCTACGTTTGATAGAGATATTAATTTATTCCGATTAGATGATATGGGGTGCTTCGATTATTACATTCTCTATTTCCATTTTAATTAAACAGTTTCATTATACGGTTTTGTTGTCATTACAGGGGAACAGTGGAAATTATTTTTCGTCATTTCTCACTGATATCGCTACACGTTGAAACAATATCTAGAAAACAATATTAGGTTGCTTCTGTCAACGCAACGTATAAATATGAAACTGTTAATCGTCAGCGCAATGTGTTATGCAACGGCGCTAACACAATGTATTACACGGCATTCATTACCACCACACAATGTCACGCATTGTTGTGTTACACTATCGATTACTGCCATGCGAATTATACCATCTATTACACGATATTATGCGCCATTAATAATTGTCATTCCGCTTAAAGTAAGTTAAATAGGTAACGACAAACTTACTAGCAAGCTGTTCACCGAAACTTCTCAAATTATTTTAATATCTATAGAACGTCTACAGCTTGGTATAATATTTTAAATAATTCTTGATTTATAGCTTAGAATCCTACTATATTTTCATCTTAGCTTGGCAATTTGGCAAGGTAGATTATCGCGAAAGATGTTGAAAAATATAGAAAATATTTCTCGAGTTCAACACCTTTGAAAGATTTTTCACGCAGCTTGATTCACGGCCGTGCAATTTTCGAGTTTTATATCCATATCGATCACCCAGCCTGGCTTTTGATTTACACCGTGCTAAATTTTCCGGAATTTCTATTGTACAGTTCACTTTTGTCAACGCTAGCCCTTTTAATAGACGCACTCTAGTTGCACCGCCTTTGTTGCGCTATGAACGGGTCGGAATATGTTTAAACAAGTTAATGGAAATTCGCACCTTATTAACTCGAAAGGGGACCCGAATTGGATGGATTTTTTGGAACAGAAGGTGTCTCGGTAATTAAGCGGCTCATCGAATAGCGATCTTCGTGACCCTCTTAATACTCGAAAGGTTATCATCGTTTGGTGCTTAAAACCATCTTTTCGTCCGATTAAATTAGTCGAATTATGAAAATATACTTATTTGCACATCGCATTAAGTATTATTAGTGTCGCGTATTAACGGGTATTCGAGAGGAACGTAAAGTATGGGAGGAAGAGTGAATGCTTGATTTATACTACTTACCGCAATGCTAACCTTATACGCTTATACGCGTATTGTGCTTATAATATCGCATAACGTATTAAATATTGAAAGGTTTCGAATCGATGTTTCATTATCGATATTTCGAAAATCGGATATAATTAAAGCCCCGCCAAATTGAATTCGCGAAAGAATAGACTTAAAACATAATTCCTTTCCTCCTCGCCCGTTTTTATAGGAATTTGTTTCATTTCCGTTCAACGGAAGCGGTGAAACGGATTATTTCAGGGAAAATTTAATTTCAAATCATTTCGAGGAGTACGGGATAGGTTTATAATTCACGAGAGGGAGATGATTTCGAAATACGTACAAACCACGATTGAGGACGACGAGGAATACGTCGTAGGAGAATCTATCTTCGCAACTTCGGAGTAAGAGCAAATCGTTGACGAAGATAACGAAAACTACGCGATGCTCCATCGTCGCTTAGCACATCTAGGAGGTCTCATCTTCCCGTACAATGATTTCCATTAATCTTAAGTACGCAGGTGGTCAAACGGTAGTGATTTTTCATAGTAACGAATGCGATGCTTCGCGTAATCACGCGGTAGTCTGCTCGGAACGCATTTATTTTCGTCTGGCCAGTTCGTTTCTGCGATTACAACTCTTGCGCAATAACTTCTCGTCGTCGCACGGTCAGTGCCACGGATTCACTGAATTTAATTAAATCCCGCGAGTTGTAATCTTCTAATTTAGCGAAAAACTAGCCTCGTATTTGCTCGCGTTAAGCGTTCGCTCGTAATAAATGATTCTCAAATTTATTAAAAATAACAGACTTATTCGTTCTGGTTTTATGCAGGCGGTTTATAAGGAAAATATACCGTGCGATTTGTTTAACACGCAAAATTTTTGCTCACTGCACGCGTGCAGTGTAAACTAGCCGGAAGGAATTAACGCGAAAGCACAGAAAGATTAACGATGAAAAATGTGAAACGTCGTAACGCAATTGAGTTTAATTCCATTTTCACTTGGGAAAGTAAAAGAAATAAAATTCTTACAAAAAGGACTTTCGTATTTTTACCTCTTGTGACATGGTTGGAGCGAGGTGGACGTTGAGTAATAAATTTGTTTGTATATAAAATGGGATATAAAAATATTACCATACGTATATTATTATTATTAATATACCTTACGTATATTGATTGGCAATATTCAATGCGTTATCTTTTCCTTTCATTTCTAACGTATTTTGGCCATGAATATTTCTAATTGTTAACCAGCTGTATCTGTTTCCAGAAATCATGTATATTCGGAGACTGTAATAAATGGCCACGTGTAAAAGCTCCCAGTAACCGAAGGAGATGTCAGCAATCGAGATACTAAAATTGAACGCACGAACACGCTATGTTACTACGATCTGAAAGGAGTGAAAATGCGAGATTCTTTATTACGCGTGTAAATTCGAAGGAAACCTGATAACCTCGTAAATCGTTATTTCCGTGAAATGCTATCGTAGTTGACGAATCGTTAGATAGCCGAAGGAAATACGACAGTTGGGGGATTAGATGTCGGCGAGACGCACCCTAGCCTCTGAACCCCCTCGTTTTTTGTAAATTCAGGTAGCGGGCTTGTGTCACGATGATACATGGCCAACCACAGGCATGCGTCCAGAGATTCCAGCCACGGCACACTAGCTTCGTGCCATCCTGATGGGAAATTATGATGGAAGGCTACTCCCGTTTTGCTTCTGTTCCACCCTGAAGAACAGAGCAACAACAGGTTAGAATTCGAATGAAACTAAAAATGCACAGCTGAGAATCTTATCAATGTGGATTTTGTGCGTCGCATCTGTTGTCGGATAGACGATAAATGTCACATTCGCTCGTTATTGATTAATTATGCAAATTTTCTGCTCGAGGGTATATTTTCTTAATTTATCGCGAATTATTAATCAGCGGTTATTAGTCGGAGCGTATTCGACAGGATAATTCGCGTTGTAATTTTTACGTTGATCGATCATGTGAGTTTTCAGACGCTTTTATGGTAATTTAATGAGGAATTAATGAGTTTCCTCGATTAAGATAATATGGAGATGGGTGAATGAATAAATTCCACGGTTCTTCTACATTTTAATAGATACTATGCGGCATGTGGATTATGACGTACATGTATTGGAATGCTAAAGACATAAGTCGAGATATCTTACATATAACGTCGATGTTAAAATGTTAAAATGTTTTTATTATTACATACTCATGTATGATTGTGTACGTGTCGGTCGCCAGCCAAATTCCTTTGTTCAAACGAATCAGTCTCTAAGCAATCGTTGCACAGCACACGCCGATCGAGTTACCAAATATTAAAGCGTTGCCTTTCTATAATTAGTCTTCCTTCCTTTTTAACTCCACTGTCATACCAAATTCTATCAATATGTTTCTTTAATGTAGCTCCACGTATAATATGGACAAGCGTGTTTCGATATTACGAACTGAATTATTGCGTTTAAACTGTGACTTACAACACGTAATGCGCAATGTATAACTTACACCGAATCGGCTGGAAGTTGCATAGAATGTGATAATCGATAATCGATATAGATGATCGAAAACGGTGGAGAATTGGTCGAAGGAGCAAGTGAAATTTGGAAAAGGTCTGCAAAGCGGTAGAAAAGGTCTAGGTCGTAGAAAAGGGTTCTGAAAGGGAGTGAACAGTGGCTGAAATAAGCTGGGGGTGGTTGACTGATTTATTAGGGCAACTAAATATTAGATCGTCAGAAATTTTACGTTCGGACTAATTTACGATTCCACGAAGGTTAGCTGTGTACGGCTCAGCTGTGCAATCAAACAGATACGCGTTATTTTATTGTCGTTTACGTTTAGGATAATGTTGATATATTAAATTACAAATAACGCTGAGAATTAATTCGAAGAAATTGGATTGTGGAAGTTATCGAAAGGGCAAAGCTGCGATGCGCGTTGCAATGTCATTGGTACGCAGAGTGCTGAATATTCGTAACGGTTAATTAGGCAATATAGCGTCATGTTTGTTCGTTAATATTGGACGCTTTGTACGCTAGGCAGGCACACATAAGCGGAAAATGATTCCTATTGCTCTGAAATATGCTTCATTCTGTTTGCATAACATGTGAATTCGATTACTTCGTTCATGTTAATTATATTAAATACGATGGCGGAGCGTAGTTCTTAATCATAAAATGCTAACGTTGATATTTACGGGCGAGTAATATGCCTCACTCGTGAAATATTAGGTCTAATTTTCCATCTTCACGGGTATATAGAAATGTTACGATTAATTACGACATTATTGGAAATGAATAATAACGATGTTGGAAAATATCACGAATTATCCTCGTTAATATCTCTCCCGTTTGAAATACAGTCACGTCTGTCTCGCTTCATTCGACACAACTATCGATATCACTAACGCGTCAATTAATTAATTTCTATCAATTAACCGGAATTCTGCTCGGACTATGTCCATCGAATACTTGCATTAAGTCGCTATTTCACGATGCTAGCTTTCGGTACAAAATGCGTCCTCGCTAAATTCAGATCCTTGATGCGAAATATATAACGGAGAAAATCTATTCTCCAACATAAATCTAGCCCAATGCAATGCAGTCTACTCGGGGGACTCATAACGCGAACACCGTTAACGCAAAATAGATAGTAGAATGATCGGAGAATATTTTGAAGGAGAGTGGCGAAGGATGGAATAAAAATCGCTGGTCGAAACGGGGATTCGTGGTTCACGACAGTGGAATCCGCGTGAGGGATTTTCCTCGCGTGCCAGGCGTTGTCTCCGCTCGCGGACCGGATCTGCCCGCTTTCGAGACAGCGCGTTTAATTAAGAGGCATTCCTTGCCTTTTGATCGTGTAATTTCCTTATCCGGCACGGTGACTCTGAAAAATTAACTCGGTTTCCACCGCTCGAATATGAATGCGCCGTGGCGAGGCCTGAAAGGTCTCGGTGCACTTCTTGGCGTCGCTACATACCAGCGTGTATGGAAAGTTATGGAAATGAGACAGCTCTCGCGACCGCGTGTATATGTCGATTTATTAGAGGGCTGACCTGATTCCTTTCTTCTTCTTCTTGGGACCGTGGTGGATGCTGCTGTAACGAAGACCCCGTTCAGAATAAATTCACCGTTAAGCGTGTAGTATCGTGAAATGTCGTGTCAAGTGGACTAGGACATAGGCTTAGGGGAGAGGATCTCTCGAGCACCCCTGCCCGCTCGAACATGCGAACCAGTAAAGTTTTACGGTACTCCGATCGAATAAATTGCGCGACAAGGGGTCGAGAGAGAAAAGGGGATTCAAAGTGTGTTCGCGAAAGTATATTGGGAATGATGTTCCTCGGGTCACGCGTTAAATTAACGTCACCAGACTGCTTCGCTATACAGAGTGGGTACACTGCGATAATTATGCAGTGGACGAACGAGGCTCCTCGAGAGAAGTACAATTTTTTCTATTTAACAATCGAGCTTTGATTAAAATCGGATATTTTAATCGTCGACGAGTTTTAGAAATGATTCTCTACGTGACAAATTTCAAAATTCCCAGTATCCTTATTTTTATTACTACTTTCTTTTCTCTCGTAACTTTAAAGGGTGGTTGTTACGATCAACGTATATTCGACTGGGGTGTTTTAACAGAGTAGTGAAGTAGTGGTTGTCATAGAATGTGTGGTATGAATGTGAGGAATATTTGTGTGGAAAAATGTGTGTGCGACGAGTATGACAGAAGGTCGTAAAAAAACAATCAGTAGGTGAATGACAGTCATTACAAATAGACGTTGTTTATGAGAAAGTCCTCGAGAGATTGTATCACAGTTAGAAGCGAATTTATTTTACGAGATTTAGTTATAATTTATGTTGTGCTGTTATTGTGTTAAATAAATCTTCTTATTACTTTATCCATTTACTCACAAGTAGAACTTCATCGATGCATAGAATTGCATCAATCGATGAGAATTGCATCGTGTCTCTTCAACATACTCTTTGGTTTTAGAGAACAGTGGAATTAATTAGTTTTGCTCTTGCCTTTGCGAAAACTTCGAAAAATAGCATAATTTCAGATGCAAAAATACCTCTTAAATTATCTCGAAATGTCTCTGAGTGTAATATGCATGTTTTTGGTTTCATTAAGAGTTTAAGAAAAGCATTTTTCTCTAAATTAACAGGCATTCGTTGAAAACATCCGTAATATCCGCATATTCTGGTATTTTATTCCGTTACTTCCACATTGTCGTTAAAATCGCTTTTTCCATTAACTCGGCGCACAATAGGTACCGCGAATAGGAAAAGGAATTTTAAATTGGAAGTTTTAAGGGATTCAGCTTCTGATTTATTCATAACGAAAGTCGTGGAGTTTTAGAAACTGGACGGATTTATTTCCAACTCTGATACGTCATCATTGTGACGATTATCAAGGACTGTTTAGACTGGGTCAAGACAGTACAGGTTCCTCCACTTTTCAGTGCGTTCCACGTTTTCTCGATAAGAAATTTCACCAAGGAAATATT
This sequence comes from Eufriesea mexicana, assembly GCF_001483705.2. Taxonomy (NCBI): domain Eukaryota; kingdom Metazoa; phylum Arthropoda; class Insecta; order Hymenoptera; family Apidae; genus Eufriesea; species Eufriesea mexicana. The sequence goes on from NW_016907985.1 coordinate 128,387, forward strand.
CCGATCTACACCGTTAGTGTTATCGAGAAACGACAACTGTCTTTGGCATCTGCAGCGGAAGATGTTCCTTTGAAAATAATTAAGCATATCGAAATGTTCAAAAATATTAGGGTAATGGGAAAAGAAATTGAAATTGATGTATAAAGGTATAATTATTACTCGAGGTAAGGTAAATTGAAATAAATCACACGATCGGTTAGGTACCATGAATTTTATTGTGTTTACCTTCTTGAAACTTACAAATAATGAACAGCGAATACCGACATTAAATGGATTTTCTATCTTTTATTTTTTTTTTTTTTATTTTTCGTCCGGTCTCTTGTTCCATGAAAATGGAATTCCCCTACATGTTTGCGCCACCCTAACCGCATTAATGACCATTAATAGTACCAATAACTTACAGATGCTTATAGACGTGTCTTCTTATTTACTTTATCGTTATTGTGGATATATTACTATGGATGATGAGACATGATTAGCGATGAGCAAGTATATCGAGCCGAAGATCTTACACAAATGTTCTTCGATTCTTACACACATGTACTGTGACGAACGTAATCCAGATCAAAGATCGAAACACGCGATTTCTATGATCGTGTAGGAAACAGTCGTTCATTTATTCCGAGTGCAAAGAAGTGCGTAGAAATAATTTCAAACATGGAAGGAATAGCAAATTTTTGAAACATAAATTCTAGGAAAATTCCACCCTCGAAGATCGATAAGGTCGATTAAAAATTATCTCGGAAATGTCTAGTCGTATGAATTTTCTCACGAATTTAAATTTAATTTACGAATAAATGCAATTACTTCGATTGGTTGAAAAATGAATAACGAATTAAAGTCGGTAGCAAATCTATAAAACAGATAGGTGTCGCAAATTTGTTAAATTTTCTACCTAATCTGATAATTTCTGAAACGTCCAATTTCATTGCACTTTTGTTCAGGAACACAGCGACGATTTCTTCCCTTATCATCCACGCATGGTTCTTTTATCTCCGATCTAAACAACGTAGTCGCGTGTCACTTACTTTCTCTAACTTCGTAATACTTTGTTTTCTCTTATTTTATTTTATCTTACTTACGATCTGTTTTTTTTCTTTACTTTTCTTATCAAACGGGAATTATGAATTGCTCGTGTACTCCGTACTCGAAGATACGTACGCAGGGTTGCACACATACAAACGAACGTACACACGCATGCACGCGAAAAAATTCTCACTCACGAATGAATAGCATTGCATATAATGGGACGCGACCGTGAAAATCTCATCGTTCACTATGCTCGTTCGATCGAACGAAAATCAAGGGTACATTCCGGGCTCTTTCATGATCCTGGAAGAAGGATATGGCCCTTCGTTCCCACTCACTTTGTGACCGTGTGTAACGTGATGATTCGGTGGCAGAATCGAATTCTTTGTCGAACTTCGAGCAGATCATCGATCGATTGGTAATCAGGGTCATCGCGAAAAATAAAATTTATCAATTTAGTATAGCATTTTAATTTCTTCCTGGGAATTAGAAAGTTCTACTAATCGCATAATCATAAATGAACGATAATACTGACAATAGGAATTAACGAACTGCGAACGTTTTATTTTTATTTACAAATCTATGGTCATCGATGAGAGTATATCTCGCTTGAAAATTCACGAGGAATTCGATTCTTCCATTAATAATGTGCCACAAAAATCGATTATATTTGTCGTATATTATATAATAATCATATTACATTATTAATGTTGTCAATTTGGATCAACGCACGATTGATCGTATACTTATATCGTGTAGTATTTTGCTATGGAACTTTTGGTCGTAAGCTTGGCAAAACATTTTTGTCAAGTTTATTTTATACTTCAAATTTCTATGAAAATCGGCGTTAATGCGATTATTCCTTGGAAAACAAATTTTGGATGTCTCTTAAAATAAGTAAATATTTCAAGAAGCTTTACATTACGGAAGATAATAAATTACCCGACAAAATTACGATGCACCGGAATACTATTAATTAATAAGACATCGCTGCCATTATTTTGTTTAATTAACGCTTGAAGTTCTACGAATTCTCAATTTAATAACAAACTCGTGAAATGCACATTTTAACGAAGATTTAATTAAAACGGAATTAATTATATGCCATTGCTAAAAAACAAGGAACGATGCTATAAATGAACATATATGAGCGGATTATATTGAAAATGGCGTAGATCCATTTATGTTCGGACTGTCGAGTGATGGAAGTTTTCTTGATTCGTTCGTTCGATCATTGAAATTCCTTCTGCATACAAACGTAAGTTTCAGTTCCATTAGGGGGTTTAGAAGTTGGCGGGTGAAACGACGCGAAAAATTTCCAAGGTTCCGATCGTTCTAACAATCGGTAAAACAAACGTGAACTGTCCACGTAGTTAGTATCGAAGCAAACAGGAAACAGCAATGGCACGCTCGACTTCATCCTCCTAGAGATTAGTACTTTTGCCAGTTCCCAGTCAACCAATTCCTCACAGAACTACGAAAATAACGGAATGCGAAACTTCTTCGATTGAAAATCCAGCAGCGTAAATAATATGCAATTCTCGACAAGGTTTCACGGAATCGCGAAATATTAATTTGCGAATAATTAAAATATCCTTATATCGAAATAATAACGAGGAGATATACGAGACCGTAGGAGCATATAATTTTCCACGTACTCCTCGTTTTCGATATAAATAATTTAATGAATTTATTTCGTACGAATTTGCCAAACCATCGAAACGGTAGAAATGGCGGAGCACGCAATGGAAAAGCGTTATGCCCTTTTAAAGGAAATACGGTCTTTTCAGGATGCTTTAAGCCAGTTTAGGCCCTGTTCTTGTAATCTTAGTTATACACCAAGATATCACGCAGAATTTCATGTTTCTCTTCAAGTCACCCTTACACCAGTACAAACGAGAATGCAACTAAAATGATAAATAATAGCACTTTGTTCGATTCAGCGATTTAATATCGAATAATCGTCGAAGTTTTACCGAGTAATTTAAAATTAATTTGAAATAATTGATCGAATCGTAAGCATGGAATCGTAGAACGATACTTAAAGGAAGAACATATTATTTCGTAATAAACTATAACATTTTACATCAGCAAGGAGATATTTCAAAAATCTAGAAGCAATACTTCGCATGTTTTACAATTTCAAACAATCCATTCCGCCTTTCAGAGATTCCAAGGGAATGAAATTCCACTTGGAAATATAAAGCACGTGGCGTATCGCAACAATGGTAATGTTAACATAATTGAAAATAATGAAACAACAGCAAATAACGCAGCAAATATTAATAAAGCAATTTGAAGAATTAAATCTTACGGATTACGAACGAAATAATTTCATTAAAACGTATGAAGTACTTAAACGCATTTGAAGTACTTTCCTTACTGTTCGAATCATCATTCTGAGTAATTTCTCCTGCAGTTAACTGGAAAATTGGTCGCGTTAATCGATTAGAGGAGAAATTAAAGGGAAAAAATGATTAGAAAAAATTGGGACTCGTGGCATTTCCAACCGAGATTCCGCTAAACGCCCCACGCCATGGAAACCGAAGCACCGAGTGTTTCCCATTAATTCGCGAAGATTCCTTTTTGCGAATTCCAGCGGTCGACAGCGGTTCGCTCTTCGAGAAATAGAAATGGATGGTTGTTTCGATGAAAGACGGGGACATCGCGAAGCAAAAAGTGAAGTTGGAAGAATGGTGGATGGTTTGAAAAAGCGAACAAGATATCAAGGGAAAAGATACGACACGATAAATGAAGAGGGGCAATACGCGAGAGATCGCGAAAAAGTTCCAGGAACGACGAATTACCATCTTCTTGTTTGCAAAGAATTCCAACTGTGGTTTCCGTGAACGGGTAAAGAAATATTCTCTGGCACAAATGAATGCTTTGATCAGTGAGTTTCGAAGGATTTCAATGCTATATATCGGTATACAGGGTGGGTCACCACATATTACCATCTACATATATGTCATTACTATTAGGGATAGCGAAACATGTTTCGGATGAATTTGAATGATTTTAAGAGAGGCATATTCTGATGGTACTAGTGCTGTTTGTGTAATTATATATTTTTTACTACATCATCTGATGCTCCTTTGTATTCTTTACAAAAAGGTATCAACCTATTTCTGTTAAAAAATCATTGGTTTAGGAGATATTCGAACATAGTTCAACTACTGTCCTTATGTAAAATTTAGTCTTTGTTACGTACTTATTTTTGTTGCGACCCCAGGACCGAACATCCCTAGTTGAGAGTACGCTACAATGTCCTCCGACTACAGTGGCCAATATCAGGGATCATATCATCAATGAGTTTAACAAAATAACATCAGATACACCACGTAAAGTTAACGAATCATTAATTTATCGATTCAGAAAGCATTGTGATGCAAATGGTGGCCACATTGAACATTTTCTGTAAATAGACAGTGAAATTAAAATATCTGTTTATCTAGATGGTACTAAGTGATGATCCACCCTGTATATTTAGCTATAAACTTGAGGAACTCGTGCATAAAAATAATCAACATAATTTAAAATAAATTTCGCGTAAAATTGAAATTACGATAATCAATAAAGTATACGTATATAATTGGGTGTTACTATAACAGGGTGTTCCGTTAACTTTTAACCAGTTCTTTTCGAGCACTTCTATTAATCTGACCTAATAATGTTTCGAACAAAAGTTTCTCGGTATCCGGTGGGCTACGCGTTAAAATATAGAACTTCAAACGAATTATTCTTCTTTCGATAAAAAATCGGGGTCAACTTGACGCTTTTTCAACGGCATTGCGCATTTTTTACACCATACTATTTCAGCTCGTGCCAAGGCTAATTCGACGGGATACTATAGCGGATATACAAAACTGGAACATCTCGCAGAGTAAGTTCACGGATCAAAGCGAGATCACGAAAGGACAAAGGGAAAATCGAAAATGCTAGCGACTGAAAACGAAACTAGACTGCGAAGGAAAGGCACGGGAATGCACATGCTCTAAGCTCGAGGGCATAATCGTTGAAAAGCGACACGGTTCAGATGATAATTAAATTTATCGCGAGCATCGGTTACACGGATGCGGTTTTTGCGCGGCAATCCACTCGCGCCTTGCTGAAATATTTTGCACCTGTTCGTGCAATAAAGCTCTTTCTAAATTATCGCATTATACAGGCGGAGAACTGCGAGCCCACAGCCGAAGAGCTGCGCACTGATTTACGCGGAAGTGACCCTACGTCATTGTCACGATCCGTTTAACCGTTCCGAGTCGAATCTATCGGCGATTTCCATCCCTCTACGATCGATCCTTGCACCAACGTCACGCTCGATTCAGTTGCCACGCGATGGCGATCGCCGGCCATCCGTCTGAAATCGCGCCGATCGTAGCCGAGATCGAACCTCCACGGCGTGAAATGAAATTATGCGGATAACTTTCGTTCCAAAGGAATTCGATGAACAGAGGAATATCTGGCTGATAGAGAAATCGAAACGTAACCATGCGACGTGCGTTCCAATCGCGTTCCCAATCATTTTGCCAAAAAGAACGCTGGTGCCGCGGGTTAATACCAGAGGGTGCGAGTCGATAAACGAGAAGAGATATTACTATTTTTTAGCCGCGGCGTTCCCTTTATTTGCTTTTCACCGGTATCGCTGTTTTGTTTAGTTGATTGAAAGCCCGGTCCGAAACTCGACGCACAAAAGGGTGCTATATGTAATTCAACGAATCGTAATTTTTCGGCAGAAGGGGCTCATTGTTATTCGAATTTTATTATTCTCGACTGGACCGCTTCTGACGTAGGGACAACGAGACGCGTGTAATGGAACGGAAAATTCAATCTTCCCTTCCGCCATTGCGTGTATTTAATATCTATACGTGACGTGGGGAGAGAGAAATATCGGAAATATACTTCTTCCATTGCCGATTGAAAAATAAAGGATTTTACCTGAAGCGCGTTATTATTTTCTATAGACTGCAATGAGCGATCAACTGCTCTCTGTTTGAAATGAAAGATCGAGCACTCAAATATTCTCCATTCGATTTCTCTTAACCTAACGAGTATCACCGACGCTCCGAGGATACGAGACTAGGAAATCAACGACAAGTACGGAAAATCTACATATCGAGGTCGAATCGAAAGCAAGAGTCATCCACGATTACCGGTAGATCGATCCAAGGATATCCCCGTGAAAAGTGTCCCCCTTGATCCTCGCGAAAATTCGTCGTAGTCCCCCTATCGGGCATGTCAGCAACAGGGGTGAGCCAGTGTAATCCCTTTCCTTGGCAAGTGGAAAGAAAGAAGCGTGGGCGCGGAATAAAGGGGAAAGAAGGGATGGAAAAACGGAAAGGGGGTTGGAAGCGAGTGGCGAGGTACGGGAAAAGCGATTAACACGCGCGGTTGTACGTCATAGGGTGGGCAGACGTGAATTGGACAGATCGATCGCGTATATCCGGCGTTTATACAAGCACATTTGGCCAGTCGGTGCCCAAGCCCACTGACCGATGCAAAAATGATTGTCCTGCCAACGGTCTGGTAATCAAAGTGTTAAATTTGTAGCGGCGGAGCGAAGTGAAAGCAAATTTGCATAGTCGCGCGCAATAAACACGGGGGTTGAAGGGTCTGGGTGGGGATGGGGTGGGAGTAAAGCGGAGTGATTCGAAATTTTATGAACGGTCATTGTCTGGCCGGCTGAACGCTTCTGGCGCCGCGTAGGAACGAGTATTTTATTATCGTTGTAATAATTTCCAAGGACCGTGGTCCGAGCCCCGTTACTCGACGCTTCAACTTTTCCGACACATCGTCGTGTATTCGCGCCATCCACGATGTTTGTGGTCTCTCGTTTCGCGTGTCTTTTTGGCTACGTTTTGTTGCCATCGTCGCGCTTTTCGCTCGTACGATCAAATCGGTGAGATACGCGAACCGTCGAGCTCGATGACTTTGTTAGCTTTAATTTTACACGGGCATGTGACACGGATGTACAGCTGGAATGGGATCAATGGTCGCGAAAACCCCAGTAGCAGTAACAGTAGTAATGGTTCTTACGCAGTTGGACTGTTCGAGTGATCGAATTATTCGAAATTCTAGTCTTGAAATAATTAGTCAACTCGTATATTTAAAAGGAAAATAATTCTAATTCTTTTTTAATCCTTTTACTCCTGCAGACGTTGTACGACGTCACGCTGCAACATGACAGCCTGACTAAACACGTGTACAACGTTCATGGATTTCAAAGCTGTCAAAGCTTAGAAAATTTCTTCTGATTCAACTGTTCTGACGTGTCCTGTCATCTCTTAGGATAAGAGGGGAATTTTGTCAGTGCAATCCCTGCATTATTTTGCCCTCTGTCAACAAAATTACGCGATTATGTATTTCACGTCTGTGTGCACGTGGTCCGAGGGTTTGCAAATCGAATATTTAGCGACTTCTGAACTCCTTTATTCATCTCTATCACCTCGTGTAAGCTTATAATGCGTGATATTATATTTCGATTAAGTTTTTATCAGATTTAAACAAAAATAAAGCTTGTTAAATTAATTCGGGACAGAGCCTTTGCTACTCTCTTTGTAACTCAGGGGTGAAAAGGTTAATTATATTTAGCTGTTGAAAACTCGGAATAAAGCATAAGATTGTGACTTGGAATGGAAGAAATTCGGATCTTAGAAGTGAGAGAAGACATTACCTCGTTTCGTTCATCTCGACCCGATCGTTATTCGTAAAATGTTAGAATACGTTTGAACAAACATGAACTTAAATAACGCGATCTATTTCAAACATCGATTAAGATCCAAGATTATCGCTCGTATGGGTATAAAAGCAAATTTTCATAGAAATTTCGAAATCTTTCGAACAAAGTTCCCTTTTGTTCGGTAAAGGTCGTGATACGATGCGTTTCCAACTTACTTTTCCAAGTTATTCCAGTTGGACAGCTTTGCTTCGTTTAACTTGGTTGGTTTACGAAAATTTCCCTGGATATACATTTCGGTCTTATCAAGCTGAAAGAAAATTTGACATAGTTTCGAAGCTGATCGAAGAAAGTATTCCCTTTGTTTACCGTGCAACTTTTCAGCGCAACCTCGAAGACCCTGCTGTAGATTCGTTCGTTAAACTTTTTGACAACGCGGGAATTAATTATCGATCGAACGAAAGATTCGTAAGAATAAAACGGAGAAAACAATGTCCGTGAATAAAACAGAAGAGGATACTCGAGTACGAAAAGATAAATGTAAAATAACGTTTCGAATTGTCTGCGAAACTATTTGACAAAGCACTCCGAATGCTAAGTATTCTCTGCATTTTATACGCGTATTCAACGCGCCTTGGTTGTCACTTAATTTCCGTGAACAAATTTCCTTTGATTCTCGTTAAAAAGAACCGACCATGCAGCTACATTCAATCAAACTAGAATAAAGACAATAAAAAAGCATTTCGACGAACCTCGCTGACTTCAACAGCTACCTCTTTTTGGCACAGTTTTTGTTTCAAGCGTGCTCGATTCGGGTAAACAATGCTAGGGTCGGTATTTATTCTGAAAACTCTTCTCGTTTCAAAGGAACAGACTCTGTTCAATTCCACGCGTTTCAGCTACAGCCGCGCGACGAAAATTTTCCGTCGCTCGAGAATAACACTTTCCTCGAGATATTTATACGGTTATGTTAGGTCGTCTCGATTAGAGGGAACGCGAGAAACCGTGAATTTTTCGTCCTCGGGAAAAGATTGATATGTTAATCTGCTCGAACGAAGTTTCCATCACGATAATTCGCGTTCGCCCTTTTTCTTTCTACGTTTTTCTTTTTTCTTTTCGCACCCTTTTTTCCTTTCTTTCGAGAAATTCGTTCGAGACGCGATCAAACGAACGCACGTACGTAAGTTCTTTCGGTGGTATGACTTACACACGTCAACCAGAAAATCGACTGAGTAAATGACAATGGAGAATGACTTCTCCGTTGGTATCGTATGCCGCTCAAAGCGAGCCACTCGAATCGCTATACGCGAAAATATTCGCGGAAATATTCGCGGAAATTCACGTATGATGTCGCATACGAAACGGGGGTGAACCTTGAGCTTGGCGTTCGTAAATAGGATCGATGAGTGTTCTCGATGAAGGAGAAACTTCGTTGTCTGTCTTGGGGAAATTTCACGTTTCCATTTATGTTCTTCGATGTATCGAAAAAAAAAAGAAGAAAAAAAAAGAGAAAGAAAACGAAAAGATTAGGGAAGGAGGTTCTTCGACGAACGGTTGAAACGTTTGACGATACTTGGTGAAAAACAGTGGTTTCAGCACAAAAGTCTCTCTTTGATTCATAGTTATCTGCGTATACGGCGGAGAAATTTGTTGCTGATATCTTACTGTCTTCTTTTCTCGTGCAGTACTGAAAATCGCTCTTATCCCCTGATATTCTTCGGGTTTCGGTATAAACATCGGTTTCGAGTGGAAAAAATGCGTCCGTTCTTTGAGAAGCTCTCCGTGCGACAAATGGGCCCGAAGAGACGATCATTTCGGTCCCCTCGGCATCTCCTCGCGTTCGATTTGCCGCGAGAAAGAAAAGGGTTAGCACCATTCGAACTGCAGGCCCACAGAGTGATCGAGACATCACGGTCACCTCAAAAGCGACGAGAATAGCATCGCGATGACGATAGAGATGAAGGATGCCGCTCTTAGACCGGGACAACCACCGTGCTGCATGGCCGCTGGATTCTCGCCTGAAACATGTACGATATAACGGGTGAAAAGCGGATATAAAGAATAAGGTAACTTAAATAACGCACTGAATTAACTATCGGTTTCATTGTCTGTTTCGCAGAGAGTTACACAGTCTCTAGGACGCTAGAAAATACTTGGGCTAAAAATTTTCGCTGATCAAGAATTGCTAAGGTCCACGCTAAGGTCAGGGATGGAGGAACTCCTCCTTCTGGGTTGGGCCCTCCGAAATGTCACCCTCACGGGGACTCTTCCCGAGAGGTAATCGTGGCCTCCGGTTTTACGTGGCCTGGCCCCGACTCCTACGACCCATCTGGCTCAGCAACGAAATAATAACAGGTCCCCTAGACCTGGCCAAGTGTTCCCTACAGGAGCATTTGGACCATCGCACCCTAATAAAGCCTAAAAATATCCTATATATATATATCGAATAGTACGAGTGAAATTATGAAAAACAACGCAAGAAAGGTGAACATAGCACGTTCCAAAGATAGAAAGATAATTTCCATCGTACCAGATACCCAGAACGCAGCACATGGCAAGCATGGGAAATATCGGCATTGTCTCAAACCGTCTCAAATCGTCGGCAAATACTAAACTATAAACTCATGCAACGATAATGTATCTAAAACGCGAATCATTGCATCGAGACACGCCTTGGACAACCACGGCATCGAAGGGTTTTGATAGTCGCTAGCCTGGGGTGAAGAGAATCCATCTGGCATGTTCTTGGAATCTACCTAGCATATTCTCGGAATCCACCTGGCATGTTGCTGGAATCCACGAATCTGAGCCATTCTAGAGCCCGAAGACCTCTATCCCGTCAAGTCGTGTGAGACTCGGATTGGATGAACCCGAAAGTAGAAACTCCCAACATCAACGACTCTTAAGATCATAGATGTCCACTTGGAACGCGTCATAATTCGGGCATCTGATTTAGGTAGATATACCATCCTGAGTCCCTGAATCGCGATTTCACAATGATGCGCGAGAATCTAAATTATTCGCAAAATCCGAGCCAAATTAATTATGAATCAGGCAACTATCTGACGTGGTTTCTGGACTTTAAGCAGTTCCTGTTCTTATTGCATTGCTCTAGAATCCTGTTAGTCATTTCCATTGAACCTCAGGGTAGCCTGGCTTGTATCCGTAATCCCGGGATCATATTTTCCATAGTGCTGGATCACGAGTGATTCAATTCAGACTCAATGCTATGTCCATCGTGATCCCCAGACTGCAGTCTAACGCGATACAAGTTTCGCATTATTGTATTTCAACGATATTTCTATGATTAGTTTCTGTTTATGAGTCGGGTCGAATAATTTCACTAGACACCTTTGTCAGTACAGAGCAGGCTATTGGCAAGGAACCTATTTTAGCATTCGCAATACTACCCAGCAGGCTGTTCTATTAAGCAAACGTTGCATTCGAGTCATTTGAAAATGTAGAATTCTGCGTAGAATCGATTCCACGATTATAGCCGCATTTAGGTTAGCGTAACGTGGCTGAAAAGGGCAATTGAATTTTGCATCCAAATCGATTTCCAGCTGTTTCGTTCTGTAAAATCTACTACGAGCCAAGAGCAACCAGAAGACTATTGTTAAGAACTGGAACTCGACGAAACAGAAAAGAGAAAATTTAATCGAGGTTTCTACTGAGAAAGAAAGAAAGCACGAAGTTCAAAATGTAAAAAGGGTGAACGATTGTTTGCTACGTTATTGGTTATATCTCGACCAGATGTCGAGGAGGAAATATTGACATGTAGATTTCTAGAATATCGAAACATCCGTTGTGCAACGTGAAGCTATTATGCATAGCAAAAAATGACGAGATAGTACTTTGTCACTAGTAACCTCTGTGTGCAAGCACAAATTCTGCAATAAGCACGAGTAGTGTTATTTCAGATTCCTTTTAAATTTCAGCTAGGATAAGTAATTCAGTTTATGTATAATCGATACGGTAATACGAAATTCATTATTCGCTAGTGTTGGAGGTTAGGATTCCACGTGGGTTGTGAATGATTGAAACAGAGGTTCAATGCCTACGGATTTAACCCTTTGCACTCGACGATTTTTTGGCTAGAGAAGAGTATAGAAATTCAAAGATTCTCTGCTGAAAAACTGACGATACTTTTCTGAGCAGTGAACAAAAAATTGTATAATAATAGAATTGTAGAATTATTTGACTTCGATACTTCGCACACTACTACATTACATTAAATATGATTAATTAATATCGATCTTCCAAATTTTATGAAATGGTGACTGAAGCTCACCTCTCGAGTGCAAAGGGTTAATATAAATATGAAAATGATTGTATAACATAAATAACTATATATATTCTGTACGTAGATCTTAATGCTATCTTTGGATTTTACTTTTACCTTTCTCTTTACTTTACAGCACGCTTAGGCTAAGAAACAATTGACACTCGTGCTCACTCTTTCTCACTCATCCACAGTTGCTTGTTCTTTCTCATTTGCTCCTCGTTCATACCAATCGAAACATTGCTACCAACAGCTACTATATAAATCACTAAATACCGTAATTTACGATTACGTAATTTATCAAATCTGAATTTCCTTTTTTCATTTTTCTTCAACGTAACTTCTCGTTACATTCAAATCTTTCAACCGAGAAGATATTGTCGAAAACGCGCGAACTTTCTGAGGGTTCGAAGCTTTTTAATTATTTCTCCTTCGCGCAGGGTGCGAAATCGAAATTATAAAATCTCAAGAGGATCCGATATCCGCGTTCGTCGTGGTAGAGAAAAAGAAGAACGCGGGATTCCGGTGGAGAAAATCGGGCAGGGATCAGCAATTAAGGAAATGACAGGAGAAATGGAACGGGGAATATGGCGCTGAAGGGAAAAAAGAAGCGACGAAAATGATGGACGACGATGAGAAGAAAAAGGATGGAAAAATATCGCGAAGCTGAGACTTAGGCTGGATTAATGTACGGTTCTTGATTTTCCGCTAATCCGTAATCTTCCCTCGGCGGCTTAAGTACACTTAATTCGATTTCCACGTTTAATTATATGTAAGGCGACGCGATTGAAATTAACGTCGAACATCGGGGCCAAATTCGCGAGAAATCTCATTTAAAAGCCAGCAGGGAATCGCTGGTAAAAGTGTCATCGTTGGATTTCACCGGAAATCAGGACACCGGAATTAGCGTGCGCTGGATTCTCGCAGGGGGTCGGTGAGAGCAAAAGAGACCGACGTAAGTGAAAGAATTTCACCCATGCATGGCCATGGTAGGAATTCGACAGAGGAAAATATTATACTTGAAGAGGATGGACGTAAATGAAATAAGATATCTCGTGAATATTCCAGGAGAAAACAAATTATCGGGGATTAAATTTTGATTAAAAATTATCGGTTCGCGAATTAAGGTTAACCGATTAAGGTTAAATTAGAGGGAAACTGTCATTATCGAATAAAAATTAGATTTCGTTCGGTCATCTAAGTGGCAATTAATCGAAGAACGTTGCATTTATGTCCATTAATTAAGAAACGTAGCAGGTTAATGAGAAGAAAAAGTTACGGTTTATGGAGAGGAAAGTTTAATTATCGTCGCAAATCGAGCATGCTTTTACGAGACAGCTTTTTACAAGTAATCTTTTACCTTGTCAAATACAAATAAAAATAAAACAGTTTAATTTATATATTTTCCTATCGAAGTATATCGAGCTGATACAAATATACTTACATGCTCCATGAACGTTAGTTCAAAGAAATTCCAATTAACATCGTTGCAGTACTATGGATTATCGTACAGTTATCGATGAAGCAGTCATCTAACGAAATTCACAGCCACGAAATTGCAATCAGATCTCCATAAGGGGAAAACACGGTTCCTATATTGTACTCCTTGGTGGTTTACAGGACCGAACTTGGAGGTTTAACGATCGACTCAATGAGCCATAAACCGATTATATTCCACAATTAATTTCGATAGCCAAAATTACGCGAACAGATAGGTAACATGCGCACGCGCTTTCTTTTTCTCGTTCTTTACCCTATTAAATCTCCGAGGTCAAAATTTACTTAATCGGTCAATATCGAAGCTTCCAATTTTCATTAATTTCGATCTCTTGTTTCGACGAGTACGTAACATAATTCCCTCGGTTTAACGTAAACTGTAGCAAACAAAAATGTAAGTTGTTGATAAAATACGTCGGATATTTTCAATTAAAATACGGGGACAATAAATACCGTTTATTAAACTTACCAAATATTGCTTGTTCTATAAAGTTAAAATTAGCAGAATTTTCGTTACTGTGCTACAGAAATGAAGCGACTACTGTGCTTTCGGGTAAATATGCAGAATGTTAAGAGGTTAATAGAAGTGATAGAAGCATTTAGCAGTCTCTTGAATCTCGCAAGCATCGAGCGTGTTTGGTGCATATAATTAAATCACTTCAGTAGCTGGTGATACAAGAATATTTTACTCTTTTACGAAAACTAATTATTTAAGTATACTTTATCTACATAATCCCTGGTAATACTTCTAAAATTTTGTTAAGGGGATATAATGCAAAGAAATAGTAGCCAGTGGAAACGGTGGAAAAACTGTATACATGTTTATTAAACGGACGAACTGTTAAAACTAGCCTGTCTGTTCAGAGCTACACAGGTCAAAGACATCTCCAGAAAACGAGAGACAAAAGACAAAACGTAGATGAAGGTCTCCACATCGTTAGTAGAGTTTATTTTAATATTTAGTCTTTCACTACGACAAATTTGTTACATCCATTATCTGCGCTAAAATTACTGACGCTGTCTAGAGTCCTTCTACTCCATCCTGTCTGTGCTTCCATAAATTTCCGAACAAGTAACGACAAATTGAGAATCGGATAATTATCCATTCACAATTATCTCCTTTTGCACGAACATCTCATACCAACGTATTTGCTCCGTATTTTAATCCAACAATATTCAACGCTCAAAGAATTCGCGAATTCCCGAGCAATCAAAACTAAATTCTAACCGACCGATAATTAATCAGTTTTCATTCGATCGACCAAATAAAAGACCAATTAGTGTACCTTCTTGAGATTCAAACGCCAACGGGGACTGACTCGGAGTGACACTCTTCTCATACTCGAGCCGCGCCTAAGTGGAGGAACTCCGCGCAGGGAGCGACCGTTTTCAAGATTCAATTAAACGATGGCAGAGGTGGAAAAATTTACAAGCCTGTTTACGCTCGACGCTGGTAAACCGAGTCTCACGATTAGTCCCGGATCTTCGCCTCATTAATTGGTTCTCTCTCGAATTCCCATGGAACAGCGTGTCCTCGACGGCCCCTGTTCATCCACTGCCGTGGAAACGAACTTATTTTCCTAACTGCCATGGGGGAATCGATTGGTCGTTGCCGCGTCGCGATCCTTTTCTTGCAAAACGGAACTTTCTTACAAAGTTAGACCCGTCGATTAAAAACGGAAGAACCTCGATGACACCGCGAACGGAATCCAGGCGAGACGATTCGATTAGCCGAACGATTGATTCCGGAGGTTCGGCGAAAAAGGAGACTTATTGTTCCTGGTAATCTTCGTTTGCATTAAATCACGAACGAACAGGATTTTGGTGGTCAAAGACAGGGTGAATTTGCCTTGAGCGCAGCTGAATCGGTTTTTGGCCTGTTTCACTCGTTTAACAAGGAGTGCTGTCGAGAAGTGTCGTTTGATAGGGGAAACCGATCTGGACGAGACTCCTTTTAAGGATGGTACTTCTCAGGAATATCGTAGTCAAAGAGTAGAAGCACTTTTAAAACACTTAGAAATAAAGTCGGAAAGGCGGAGTCTCATTTATCTGGAGATTCGATGAGGATTTCATCAGAGTCGCCGATGGCACAGGGATTGGATAATTGGTGCATAAACGGACACTGGGACATTCGATTCCTCTATTAAAAGACCGTATTCTCTTTATGAAACAGCATTTTCTCTTCTTTTTATTTTCCTACATAATTAAAGCACTCGCGACTATTTCGATAGACAGAAATCGTTGTTGTACTTAGAAATCTCGAACAGCGGTAGATAATCCACAGACGTGACGAGAAATTAAATCATACTTGAAGGGTAATCATTTAATTCGAGATGACCTGCTTCGTGGTAGTCAAAAGACAGCTGTAAAGTGCTCATCCTAATTTTCTGTATAATGGAGCATCGCGCAGTCCAATTACGTCGGACTTCTTTGAAATTCACAGCTTTTCCATTTCAGCTGCTCATTTCCCTTTCTACAGCACTCGACTATCTGTGTATTACGACCCTTTCCATATCTTTTACTTTCCTAAAAGGTAGCTTTAGAATTGAATCAACCAATCATCGCTTTTTACTTTCTATTCTCAAAAGTAAATAAAATTGGAACAAGCTTCCTACCTTAGCTATCCGGAAAGAATAAATTGGAAATCGAATTTAGAGACGTATTTCAAACAATTTTGTTCAATCCACATTCGCGTTCCCTTCCTTCAAGGTAACCGATTTGCAAACCAGGGGAACGCCCTTGGTCCAATTAGCCAATAATATTTGGCGAGCTTCCGATCTTTCCTAACCCCGATCTCAGGAAAATCGAGGAGCGCGCTTTGAAACGAAACCTCAAGCAGAACAATTCGGATCTTCCAATCGAGACCTCAAAGAGAGCAATTCTACGTAGAACGTCAAGTCGAGTTCGAGTCTAACCAGAGTCTAGCGTTCGACTCCAGCGAAGATCTTCCTTTAGCTCGTGATAATTGTTGCCTAATATTAATTTCACGGGCAACATAACTCATCAGAATTTCTGCAAAATTCATTCGCGACGCGACACTGTTCCGCCAAAATAATTACCAACTTTCTATTAATTTGCCCAATATGATTTCGAAGCCGCTTATTCCTTTATACGTTCCTAGAGCTACTTCTATTTCCTTCCATTTTCCAGCAAATTATTTCTCGCCGCTAAAAACCGAGGAATATCGGGGAAGTTAAAAGAAAAAACGAAGGGCTGGCAGAATATCCAATAACGAGAAAGTCAAAAACATTCGGATATTTACTAGCGCGGTTCGCCATTGCGCAGCAGCATAACCGAAAAGTTCAGCGAGTATTCGGGAAAAAGAGAAAATAGCGAAATCAAGCTGTCTCGTTAAGTCCATGCACCGACTGCGAACTTTCGCCTGCGATTTATAATAAACGCGGTTTAAAACGTCGACACTAAAACGAAGGCTGTGGCGCGGCGGAAAATCTTGTATATTTCATGAAGTGCAGCCGGCACTCGTGGCGGTTCCGGAAGTGGCACTTGAACTTGTTGAGCCGGCGGAGCACCTCGTCACGGCCGGGGAAATAATTTGCACAGTCAATATTACAAATTGCCGCGAATTAAATTCAACGCTGCGACGACGTGGCCCACCCCGACCGCGGCCGCGCGTTAATGAAGATGATAACGTTCGCGCCGCGAGCGAACTCGCGAAACTATCGCTCGTCGTTATGCCGGCCGGCCGCGATTTTATTTGCAACGTCAATAAGGAAACACCGGACGGGCCCGGGCTGCAATTAGGATTCAAGCCTCGCCCTCGTCGCCGCTCGGTTTCCTTCTTTGTTTCGTTTTTCACCGCTGGAAAAGAGGCAGCGAGCGAGACTTGAATTTAGCGCAGAAATAATGATCTCCGATGGGCTGTTCCTTTCGCGTCTAGATACGAACTTGAAGACGTTAATGGGATTTTACGTTTACCGTGATAATCGCGCGTGGAAGGCTCATTGTCGGTTACTTGTAACGACTGTGCTAAGAAATTTCGATAACACGTGGAACAGTGAGACCTAATGGCAATCGGTAATGGCCATTGTGGGCAACTTTCACCGCTGCCCATTGTCTTCCGGCGGGAGAAAGCTCTTCGTTGGAGTTCTAGGAAGGCCTTACCGAGGCCCAAGGACAACAGCCACAGATGGGGATGCTGGACGTCGAGCTGGGACGTCTGGACTGGAGCTCAGCGGAAGAGGCTACGGAGACGCGAAGACAAGACGACGGAGAGGGGACACACCCTATAAAACAACGAGGGATGTTTTTGAGCATTATTCTGCCAGCACACGACGAATAAAGAAGCTATCCAGAAGCTGTAGTTTCTCGAAAATCCTGTCCTACACCATGTACTCCTAAGGGGAACGAAACAAAACATAGAGAAGATAAAATAGGATAGAGGTGTCGGTGTTACTTCTTACCAGCTGTAGGAGGATCACAGTCCTAACGGTGATTAATATTTTTGTCTTTCCTGGCTCAACTTGTCGCGATATGGTTTTTGGTATCGTCGAGGCTCCACGGTGAATATTTTATTTCGAATAGTTCCTTATCTCCTTTGTCTACAATATCGTGCAAGGCCAAGGAATTCCAGGGCAGAACGTAAATATTAGAGGCGAGCGTAGTAGACAGAGCTGAACGTAAACACCGGTTAGGCTCGTGGCTAGTTTTCGTCGATGGATTTCCGGCTCAGTTACGTGTTATTCTTCGCCGTGTGTGCACGAAGTGGCTCGGCGTGTGACCGACTGTGTTGTGATTATGGCACGCACCATCGGAACTGAAGCCGTATGGTAAGTGGTTAAATGTTCATTTAACACGTTCCGTGCCAAGCTGTTTTTGCCCGACACGATCTCCAGCCATTTGTCGTTTTGGCTAAAAATTCATATATTATTACACCATACGTCATTACATCGTCGATCCGTGAGTAATTAGCTCGTTTAGAGTAGTTATCACACAGTGTACCATTTATGGTAGACGTGACGCTGCTATCAGTTCGACTGATAGTCAAGTCAGTAAAAGTCAGTTGATTATAATCGAATAGGATTAGTAAAAAGAACTAGAAGAGTAGTGACAGTATATATAACAATTAAACAAATTTATCTGCTTTGTTCTATACTGCATTTTGTATATATAGAGCTCATTCTCTTAGTGGAAATATATTTTTCTCGGAATTAAATACCACAAATGGTACACGTGGCACGGAACGTATTAGGTATCGAAATCGTTCGTGTTACAAGATACTGCACGGAAGTAGCGATTATTATCAAAAGAAATTTGAATAAAAGATTTAGGAATAGATAAATTTGAAATACGTGATTCAATGTACTCCGTAATTTAGATCTCGCAAAAGACGAAATTAGTCTATAACGAATTTAAGCATCGAGAGGAAAATATGTTTACAAAGCAATAACGGTAATTCTTTGCTTCGTTTTTCAGACGATATTTTCCATATTAATAAACTGTACCGTCAGTAAATATAATAAATTGTCATTTCATTTTATGTATCGATGCATCATTCGATCCGTGAATAAACATGTGCGTTCTTTACATAACGAAGTAATTAGGGAATGGTCGAAACACGACAAATTATAATACCAGAATATTCCGTCAGCAGCTAATTACCAATTAATTATTTCGCCGTATAGATCGCCATTCGCATCTGTTTATCATACTTTAGGCGAATACGCATTCACGAACGTGTGTTAATCCTTCGCACTAAGTTAACATTAGTATAAGTAGGTACATAAACTGTCCTAACAAGGTAGCTGTCTATGGACGACACAAATCACTAAGTTTTCATGTTTAATACGAAACCGTTATCGAACGGAAGATTAGCCGAGTAAGTTATAGAGGAAAATTGGAAAATCGTATACTTATTTGCAACACCGGTTTATCCAAATTCCAAAGTACCATTACTTTTGGGAGATACTAACGAGAAAGTAACGATTCTTCCAAATTTATTTTTCTCAGCTTTTATTTTCCTCCGATAAAACACATATGCCTGTGTCGATAATAAAAAGTCGAAATTATTAATATTTATTCCGGCTAAAGAATTAGCACGAATAGTAAGAAGCACGGTTTTATTTTTATCTACCATTTTTCCAATATTTTATCGAAACAACGGATCGACTTTAGGCACGATATTTCATCGCGATATAGGTTGCGATATTTTGATAACTCTGTTTCGATATTCGCACATACTCGACTCTACGAAATATTTAAAAATACACAACGCGCGATATCCGTATAAATTTTAAGAGATAACTAGGAATTATAAGACATAACGTAATAAATTTAACCCTCAATTAACGAACGGAGAAGTTACTCTCGAGCAATCAGAAAGTACGAAAGAATAATCGATAAGATGGCTGAAAGAATCGTAATATAATTAGCGCGAAATTAACCAAGCATTCCCTTGCCCGGTTCCTTCAATCAGGGATCGCCTATCAGTGTTCCATTAAAGAATTCCCTGCACCTCGCAGCAGTGCATCGGCGTGGCTAGCGTACAGGGAGCCCCGTTCCCCTCGCTCTTCAAGGCCCGGCTGCTAATTCCTCGGAGAACGAACGACAAGAGCGTAGTTTGTTGCTCGCGACACACTCGACTCTCGACGTCGAACATTTCCCAGTTCCCAGCCAGCAGCCGGAGGAGCGAGCAGCGCGGCGCGAGGTCACTAAAAAAGGCGTATGCGAAATGAGCTGCCAAGCACCCTCTGGAGATTCCTTCTGTCTATTATACATGACCGCGTGCGCAGCTTCCGTTAACTACGGTCTCGCGAAGAGAGCTTTGCAAACTCCTCACGCTCGTCGTCCCCGTCGTCGTCGTCGTCGGCGTCGGTCGCCTAGCAGAGCGGCCGTGAGGGAACGAACGGGCTGGCTATGAAGGGTGGTTCCACTGGCGGGAGGAACCATGACTCCAAAGGAGAAACCGGCAAGAAGAGATAGAGAGGGGACATCCTAGTCCTCGAGAGCTTGTGGTTAGGGTTATTAATGGGCCGGGCGTGACATCCCGCGAAATAACCTCCCTAACCTCGTCTCCATGCCAGGACCAAGCAGTGCACCACTCCATAGCCAGTCGGTTGTCTGCTCATAGGCGTTAACTGGGCCAAGAACTGCTCATTTTCGAGAACGAGGTCTTTCCCATCTTACTCACGCCCTAACGTCGTCTCTTCTCCGCTCTTCTTCGTCTTTAGCCTCTTTTCCACCTTTTTCCCCCTTTCCTTTGCTCCCTCGTCCTTTTCCTCTTCCCCCCTTTTTACTTCGTCCTTATGCTTTCGCTTCGGCCGCTTGCACCCAACTCGTTCTCCCTTCTCTGTTTTCATTACGTTTTTGCTACCATTTCTCCACTCTCTTCTATACGACTCTTCCCCGCCGAGCGGCCCCACTCTCTCTTTCTCTCTCTCTCACTATTCGAGAGTCACGGTGTGCGGACGACAATTATCTTCACGGGTCTGCAACGAGGAACCCGTGTTTCGGGAGTGGGACCAACGCCGCGAATTGCTTCGCGATGTCGATTTTCTTAAGCTTTTCGTGACTTCTTTTGTCGCGCTGCTACATTTCAATGGACGACACGGCGCCCGTTGCTTCGCGGCTGGGTAATTCCAGCGTTTTCGAGCCGTGGCTTTTTCATTCCGGACTGCTTGTTTATAAAGAATTACGCTGATGTATATTGTCATAGCGTGTTATCGGTATCAACGATCGTTAGAGTACGATGCTTCGTTTAACTTCGTTAAACTCGTACCCTTACCGGTCGATTTTTTGGCGGGGCTGAACATTTCGGGTAATTATTGGAAATTTAATTTCAAACTCCGAAACGGTGGATGTAAATTTGTCGCTTGGAAATATTGGCGTATGCGACGCGAACGTAACGCAATAATTACAAATAGAGTCTCGGTTAACGATAAAGGAGTGCTCGAAATAACGAGATCGAACTTGTAAATTAACGCGAAACTTTGGAAAGCAAATTCTTCGAGTGATCGTTTCATTTTTACCGATAATTGCCGCTTATTAAGAGCATTTCGGTATTTTCCAAATCATTGCAGCGACGGTTGCTCCATTCTAATTGAAACTCGTCGAAACTCGCGACTCGAGTATTCGATCCATTAACAAGTTCAAAATAGATCTGTAAACGCTTGGAAAACAGTGCTCGGCTGAATAGAGTTAGCAAACGATGCCCATTTAAATTCGTAAATCGCCGGCGAATGGCATTTGCCCCTCGCTCGGCTCGTGGCACGTTAAACCGCGGCAAACCGCGGCAAACCGCGGCAAACCGCGGCCCGATTAAAGCGATAGTAATAATCGCGAAACGATTCATTACGAGACAGCTCGAGTACCGGTCGAATTCATTCACGAAACGTGGCCCGTAGGGCAGACCTCTGTTCTCCCCTTCGCTCCCGAAATTGGCCTGTTTCAACCCTCCGCGTGCTCCACGCTCGAATTAGTTTTGAGGGTGACGGGGTCTATCGACGACTTCTGTACCGGCCACGATAATTACGCTGGAAAGTTTCCGGCGTGAAAGAGAGAAACAGAGAGACAGAGATAAGAATTGCGACAAGGAGGAAAAGGGTTGAAGCGGAGAGGAAACTAAAGACAGGGACGGAAGATACATGGAAGCCCTCTGCGAAGATAGCGTCGAGTAATGTGCTTCGTCTCCAGCCTGGGTCACATTTAATTAATAACCGCGACGTACCCCGGGGGTAATGTATATTAATTATAAAGAAAAGGAAGAGGATGAAAACGGAAACACGGTCGAGGGGATGGCGCTGCGTCGGTGCGATATTAAAACCACCCTCCTAGACTGCTCTTCAGCTCTCGATGCTCGTCGTTCGCCTGCACACCTGTGCGCGATACCCGCCAAACAGCGTATAATTATGCGCTGCAAATCATCCCCGTTGTCTAACGCACGAAGATAATATTCAAACGACGCCCGTTACCGCGTAATTAATTTCGTTTCGCGGTGCATAGACGCGCCATTTGTGGCGGGAACTTGCGTTAGAAAAGGCTATTCCGTTCGTTTTATAGGAGATTCGTTTACCGAGATTGCGATTACCGATTCGTTTCGGATTAACGAATTTCATTGCACGTAATTTATCGCTACCCCGACGATCGATGCTATTTGAACGCGAATTATATTTAGAAGACTATTCGGTGAAATTATAATTAATAAAATAGGAATTTGATAATTTAACGTATTGCTTTTTACCGATCGAGGCTCCAGTTTTGATAGATAATCGTTTCCGTTTTTCTTTGCACGCTGACACGAAGGGATTAAACGCGAAACCAATCAGAAAGAAATGGAACGAACAATTTCGTAAATCGAGATTTAACAAATTCTGAGTTCTCTTGTTTAGAATCGAGCAGGAGACCATTAAATGTCTCTCAAATTTTTCTATGGATTTGTGCAAGTTGATCAATGTTCTTTTCTTTTTTTGTAGTAAAACGTATACGCAGCTTTATTCGGGTTTCACGTGCTTAATATAGCTTGCAGTATTATCCATTGAAATAACCGTTCCGCCAAGGATTTATTTTTTCGAAAACGAGTTTAACCGTGTTTATTGAAACTAAAAATCCATTCGTTCGTTGGAGAAGATCTCACCCTCCGTTAAATTTTAAAAGTTACAAAATTAATAGCTGATATTAATGACCGATAGCACGGTGATAAACAAATACAACGAAAATTTGAAAGTACAGCGCATAATATGTACATTCGTGTATGCAACTGCAAAGTCACTGCTGTGTTTAATCAATCGAATTTCTTCAATTGTCAAGAACGCATCACTCACCAACTTGATATTGCATGATTAGTTTATATTTTGTGAATCGTTAGTATAGGTTAGCGTAGATTACTTACTTTGACTAGTTCACGATTATTTATTGTAATTAAATTGTACAATAATTAAATATAAACGTTAGTATCGTCTCGAACACGCGTTCATACTATTTACAAGATGTTTCGGTGATCGGTGTCGAATACGTACTCACTTTTGCTTCCTGTAATGTCTCATAGAGTCTTGTTTGAGTTCGTTTGATTAGTCAAAAGTCGACACGAGTGGAGGAAAAATAGAGTTTCTCGATTGCACGTGAGTGTTTTGAAGGACTTTTGGTCGAGGAGTGGGAACTGTGAAGAAAGTTGCCTTTCGATAGTAAATGACGTGAATTGTAAGTAGGTGTCCGTCCGTCGCTTGGTCTGTCATACGTGGGTGCAATCTGTCGAGTCTGGTAGTTGTAAATTTTCCGTGCTTTGCATTTAAACATATGAGAAATCAAAATAAGAGTTACGGCATAGATACGTTTTCCAAGATGGACCGTAATCACGTAACACGGCGAAGGATTAAATCCTCATTCTCGAGTCACTTTCCTACCTCTGGCCATAGCAAAACTCTTCGATCGGTAAACCCGCGATCGACTGGTCTGCAAAATTGCGTTCTGGAAATCCGGCATTAAACATTACTGTAAACCCGCTAGCCATACATCGAGCGAGCTAACAATCTCTGCAGGATTTCCCCCGAAGAATCGCACCGCTCGAATTCCGCGCTAACGTATTCGCTCGCGGTCAATCCCGCCGTATCCGCAGTCCGCTCGCGTGCATCCAGGCTTTCGATAAAACGACGATCTTGCCGAAAATGCAAGGGGTGGAGGGCGGTGTGGAAATTCCGTGCCTCGATTTCCAGCGCGAAAATGCTCGGACGATTACGTTTGCCGCTGGAAGCGGACGATCGTAATTCGCGTGCTCCACGAGGAACGCGCCTTGGTCATCGTAGATGGACACACGTACGACGCGGGTCCCGATTCGACCGAGCGATCGCAGAGCAGGGTGGTGCCTCGCGCGAGGAATTTCAGAACGGCCGTTTCCACCCCGAGCCGAAACTGATTTCGAATGCGACTCGCGACCGTCTGACTACTTGTCAAGCAAATTCGCATTACTTCCAGCATTATGGTCGTCTGTTGTAGTTACCTGCATACAACACCCGAGGCAATAACTCTCTGGTCCTCGCGTCTCGCATACTCATTGCACTCGCGCGTCCGCGCCTTCGCTTGCTAATGCGTTCGTTCTCCTTGCACCGAACGCTTCGGTGAAGTCGAGCGTAGAAGTCGGCGAGTAAAACGAAGACGCGTCGAGTGCTTGCGGGAACGGAATTTCAGTAGATGATATCGTTTAGACGAGACCAAGTCGAGTTACAGGCTAGTTTCTGTGTCGTTAAGTACATACCAGAGGCGTGAATAGGCGTACTTAAAGGTGTTTTGATCTTATATTTTCAAAGATATATTGTAGGATGTTTTTAGACTTTATCAGGGTGAGATGGTCCAAGTGTTCCTGTAGGGAACACTTTTAAGCCTCGGGTGGGCTTAAAATGGGCCCGCTCTGGAAGACAGAGTTACTCGACGGTTGTTGAGATAGTCAGTGAAGCAATGAGTGAAGCATAGAGTCGGTCAGTTAGAGTTAGTTGAGTCAAAATACTCTCCAACGTCGTAGAGACTATGTGGCTCTGCAGTAGTTATAAAAAATCTAGAACCATAGAGACACTAATTTTTATTACGGTTCCAGTCGTTTTTGAAATATCGCCACTGTATAGGTTCTATTACGGTTATGGTTACGACTTTATGGGGTATATACGCGGATTCGTAAAATCGAGAAAATAGTCGATAGGGTCCCGATATGTGGTAACTGGAACCAGATGTAACAGTGATTTAACCGCGTGTTTTAATTTCACGTCGTATACGATCATCGCTAGCAATTGCAATCTGTGAATCGGTAACTAGAATCCATCCTAGAATCCATGTCGGCAACTTATGGTCTATAGAGCCTGGAAGCATGCAACGCGGAAATCACGAGACATAACTCGGCCTTTGGACCGGAGGACTGCACGCTGATCGTTTATGGGTGGAAACGACGCTTCAACCCATCCTAAGTGTTACGTTCGGAACGTCATTCGACAGCTTGGAGTTTCACGAGGTCGTAATCTTAGATTACCTTCGCGACGGTGTATCGGAGCGCTGATGGTCAGAAATCAATTTTCAAAAAAAATTGTAACTCTACGTTATCTTTTGCAAAGTCTTGCACGTTATAAAATCGTCCGATTTAGGATGATATCGCGATGAGATAACGCAGGTGACACGATAACGGTGAAAAAAGTTCCCGTGTAGGCCCGGGTTAGAATACGCCTACGGTATATCCTGCCTGTCGTAAAAGGCGACTAAAAGGAAGAATCCATGGTAGAAGCAAACTCTGAGAACAGAAACTTGTCCGATGGCAATATGCAGGTTACATTTGCAGCTGCCGTTGGACACTGGTCAATGGTCGTTCGTTACAACGGGGAACGACAGTCGAACAAGGAACTACCATCGACTCGATAGATTCAAATACTGACCAAAATTGAAATACCTCCACTTCCATAACTACACCTCCACCAGTTAGGTGTGTTTTCCGTGAGACGTGATCTGCAGTCGCCCCAGTTGGCAGAAGTGGGCAACGGATGAAATGGTCAGATGAAATAAACCGCCAACTTCTTCGCTGCCATTAACTACGGAGCAAACTCAACGGAATATCGAGTATTCCCTTTTACATCGAATATTTTGTGAAGCGAATCTTCAATTAAATTCCATAACCTAGTAAAAATTGGCAAACGAAGTTACAGCTGTATATCATAAAAGATCGAGTAGCATAATTTGAAAGAAAATACGCGGAAGAGAAGTTAACCGAAATAGTTGGTCGTTGAAGGAAATAAACCTGCGCAAATCTCTATATATACCACAGCAAAAAGCGTTAATCGTAGACACATGCTCCATTGTACAACGATTACTAAGTTCAGCAATAGAACAATGGCGGAGGAATCAAGTGACATGGCACGAGCTCGAGCCTGATTTCTAAAGTCCAATCGATAAAGCTAAGAATGCTCGCGTTATATTAATACGAAACGTATTTTTTGGAAGAATTAAGGAAATAAAATTTATCGACATTTAAATTACCTATCTAATGCGAATCACTGAAAATTCAGTGGTTAATTAATTAATTAATTCAATGGAGTGGTTAACTCCGAGCCTTCTCAAGTGAAAATCAAACGTCTTCGCGAATCTTCTTCCAGGTTCATAATACCATTTCGAGAGAACAATTTCGAGTCACGATCTTTCTCACCACCTCGTAGATAACTCGTGCAAATGGTCCTGTTTCTCCGGTCTTTATTATTCGACTCGTCTCTCTGCACGGACGGAAGCTTCGCTGTGGATATGATCGAGCTACCAGCCTGAGCCGACTCATGGTAATCCGTGGTAAATAATGCACGATGCCTCCCCGGCAGGGTTTTCGATACTTCCGGCACGGTCCGAGCCGCGAAAAGCCGTGATGGAAAGTAGTTGAACACTTGGCTGAAACTTGAAAAGCCACTTCTATCTTTCGATCTAAAGCCCGCGTTTAGCGGTATACGTATCGGAGCGGCCGTGAGCCTCATCGATTCGACTTACACGCGATTTTCGTTCGGATACAAAAGTTACCGAGGCTTACGTTGTTTCAAGAGTGGAAGACGAGGAGGGACTGAGAAATGTGGAGCAACGTCTCTCGGTGATGGCAGGAAGTCACTTGGGTACACAGTGGCTGAGCCTTTCAGCTTCGAGAGACGCAACGCGCACCTAAATGAAATGGAATCGAGCATCGGTATTTTATTTTCGGTTAACTGCTTGCTTTCGGTTGAATTTCCTCGATCATGATAATATCAGATAGGAGAGTATTACGCCCGCCGATAAGGAGCAATTTGCAAATTAAAAAGGAAGCACTTTGGCCCAGATAATTAGTAACTGAAAATAAATTTGCCGAGTATCGAGCAATAACGCTTCCTCGAAGGAATATCGCTTCCTACTCCTTCCATTCGTTTCGCTTCGACTCAGCTGAAACTGTTAATTTAATTAGTTGCGAACGTCCCGATAGAGAAACCATAATGTTTCTCAACTAATAGAAGCGGATCTGCTACGTTCTATTCCTCTCTGTTATCTGCTGAAAATGAAAATTACTGTGAAAATATAGGATTAATAGGATTTCTTCGTTATTTTCGCCGAAGAGGACGATACAGGATAACACGTATTAGACGAAATTCGATACAATAAGATAATTCGTAGAAAGCATTTTTTAGCCTCTATTATCTATTCCAGTATTTCCATATCCACTTCACCGATCGCTTCATTCTAAACTAAACTGTACCTAACAAACGTCTCGCTTCTACTTCGTACACATT
The DNA here is from genome assembly GCF_001483705.2 of Eufriesea mexicana. Lineage (NCBI taxonomy): Eukaryota > Metazoa > Arthropoda > Insecta > Hymenoptera > Apidae > Eufriesea > Eufriesea mexicana. The sequence goes on from NW_016907985.1 coordinate 156,087, forward strand.
CTCCACCCCTGTTCGATTTTCGCTGGATAATCCTCGCAAGCCTCTTTGTTCTTCGCAACAAGAATCAAAGGATAACGCGTTGCAGACGAAATACAACGAAAGAAAGAAGGGCACGGGGAAACAAAGTAGCTAAAGCGAGGCAAACAACGTCCACTTACACGCTGTGTCGCACAAATAACAAAAGCGCATCGATCATCCGGTTGAAGTAGGCCGTAGAAATAGAAGCTAAAGATACAAGATAAAGGGAGCTGCTTTTCGATGCATCGATATTATCCGTCGTAAACGGAGACAAGCGGCCTACGTATGGCGGAAGAATGGATCGAACGGGAGACAAGGGACCCGCGTACGAATAGTTTCGCGAGGATACAAAGCTTTGCGGATCACGAGAGGCTAAGGATTCAAAGGCCAAGGGGAGGGGTCGATCTGGCTGGAGAAAAATCGCGACGAACTGGAAACGGAAGGAAAGGTGGGACGGTAGGTGAAAGAAGGGAAACGGGAAAGCGGCCGGGAAGATGGCGAAGAAAACGCGGCAAAGTCGAAAGGGGAGGACTCGAAGAGGGAAATGGGTCGGCCTGAATATCTCCCGACGAACTTTTCCATGAATACGCCATGCATGAGCACCGGTGACAGGGGGTAGGGGGTAGTCGCATACGAAACACTGCGGTTACCTCGAGGATCGGAAACCGGAAGGGAAAGGAGAAAGGACGGCTGACGAGGGCGAGGAGAACGAACGGACGGGAGAATAAATTTGAAACTTAGCGATACAAAGAGCTCGCCGCTCGCACTTCAGGAATCAGAAGCGGCGAGTCCTGTGGTTTGTCGTGGGAACCGGCGTGCGCTATTTCTTTGAAGGGACGCTGGCCAGTGATTGTTCGCCGTTTGATCGCTGTGTCGTTTAATGCTAGCGATTTCAGAAGATGTAGCGAAAAGGAGACAATAACGTATAATAGAAGTAGATTATATATAGAATCTACGTTATAAAATACGCGTGAGATAATTGTTTCTCCGAATCTTCCTTA
>NW_016907985.1:157764-213887 GCF_001483705.2 Eufriesea mexicana
TGTAGGGAATGAACAATAATTATCTTTTATCGTATTAATTTCCAACGTATCTGCATAATCGCGTGCAATTTCCACGATAACTTTGCAGGAATGGAAAGAAAATGTGGCCGCATCGGTAGGAAGCCGGTAGAAGGCTCAAAGCAACGCATAACTGTAATATACAGCAGGTTTGCTTAGCAATTTATCGAGCAGGTCATCTATCGAGTCTGTGGGCCGAGTATGCTCGAGGTTATAGCGAATGTAGAAGGCTCTGTTCCACACTGATAACGGTGTTTGGGAGGCTCGAAGGAGAACGAAAGGTTATAGCCACCCTTCGCGGCACGACGCCTAGCGATATAATTTTCCACCCTTTTGCACGGTCGATAATTGATTTTCCATGGCTTTTCAACGGCGCCGCTGTCTATTATCGTTCTTGCCTTTCCCTTTCCATCCTCGATCACCTCTTTTATTCCTCGCGTCGTTTTCGCCCCGTTTATGAAAACCAAGCCGCGGACACGGATGGGAGTAATCGAAGAAGTCGAGGAACGAGCTCATGAAGATTCTGCCAATGACGGCTCGCTCGATTGCTGTAACCCCGTTCCACCTCGATTTTCATTTTTCTCGGGACATTTACATAACCGACGACGTCATCCAACCAGGGCACTACTGCTCCGAGAAAATAGTCTACCCTTCTGCTGTTATGCATGCCGGACCCAAAAGGTCACTCGCCGATGCAGCCGAATAACTTCCGATCAAAGTCTGTCCCGTAATTTCCGCCCTACGACCAGTTTATGGTTTGTAATGGGTTTTCAAGAAAATCGTGGTTGCCTTGTCGATATACGCGTTCATGCGTCGATTCCTGTGTCATCCTTGTCAATTCTCTGGGCTCAAGAAGCTACAATAGGAATAGAGGCGCAAGGTTAATTACGGGAAAACTTTTGGGAAATGTTCTTACACTCTGAGGTAACTAAGTTGCACGGGATAAATACTCTTCTCTCCGAAGGGACCCCCAATTAAATCGTAAAGTTTTTAATTTTACAAGTTCCCTCTACTTTCGTTCCGGGTATATTAAACGTGAATTTACAGTGGAACGAGAGAAAGTGATACGACTTAAACGATGAAATATTCGTTTTAGATTATTTTGAATATAAACTCGCGTTGGAGGAAAGCGATTTTGTTATGAACAAAATGGAAAAGGGAACAAGTCGCGTTATCAAGCGTTTATATACCGAAAGCAAATACGATACTGAACAATCGGAAGAAAATAATTTAAAGGAAAGACCATCTCGACGGATCATTTTTCCTCAATCGCTATGAACTGATTTACTTTGAAACGAAGCGATTGCCTAAATTCTTGTCGTTATCAACTCAACCCTTGAACGAGAACGTTCATTAGCAAAGCTGTATTACATGGTTGGTTATAAAATTGCCAAGTTTCTTACAATCAAAATCTCCATTGGCTGGGAGAACGTCTATCCAGCTTGTACGGTGTGCGGGATAACGAAGTTTAATACGAGTGGGAGGAAAAAGAATATCAACGAGGAAAAAGGACAGGTGGTCCGTGTAGGAAATTGGACGTACCCCAGAGGTAACGCTGAGCAAGGGAAAAACGTAACGCAATATACGATATAATGAATGACACACGCGGTGTATCGTTAAAAGTAACATCTATTCTCGACACGTATCTTTTCGCAAACGCAATAGTAAAGTCTATCGTGACTAGTAATTTTATCGTGCTTTTACAACCGATGTAATAAAATCAATCTTTCCATTGATATTTTGCACAGAGGAAACAGTGTCGCGATCGAATATTCGAATGTCCAAAGGCTTCGCGTTATTCGCTGGGATGTCAGTGGTACAAACAAAGTGGCCTCGACAATTTTCAAATGTCTGGTCTACCAGCGATGAGAATTTAATTATATGAAAAGGCTGTTTCACCGCAGAGTCGAGGCACAGAGAAATTGTAAGCAACAATGGCAAAACGAAACGTTGTTATCGAACTGTAGTCCGCCTCGCGTTAGAAGATTTAAGTTCTCCAGTCCTTTCTGAGACTCTTGCAGTCTTCGCAAATCGAGTTGCGGTAAACAGATGTCTACCTTGGAGCCTCGAATTACTATGTTTCAAACAGTTAACCCGAAATGTTTTCGGTGAATGCGAAAGGTAAACGAGAAATATTGTTCGTTCTCGGATTGCCAGTCAACCGTTAAATATCAGGAATTAGCATTCGGTTGTACCTGCGAATACAATATTAATCGTCGAATTTGAATTTTATACGGATTTTCTTTCCGCTAGGTAGTTCTGTATCGTTTTTTATTTTTAATTATTTCAAACTGGAACACGGCAAACGTTTTCAATTTATTTTAAATTATAAATGGTAATTGTTTTTTAAATTACTGTCTAGTATGTTCAGTTAATAATTTTACCAGGTACTATCGATGGAAACTATTTTCCTTTGAAACACCGTGCTTCGCGTGTCACTCGTTTGATAATTATTAATATTCTAATTTCGAATACACAGGGAACCAAATGTATTTGACTGGCGTTTGATTCGAAATTTACCCGCAATTCTGCACTTTACACGTGAAAATACGAAGTCCGGCATAGGCGTTATTTTGATTTGAAATTTACACAGCGCAAACGCATTTGACAATCGACCTAAAATCTGATTTGTGTTCCTTCGATCTTCCCTCGTTTGAGTTGTTTGACGTTCTGGCTTCTGTATTTATTCAAGGAACGCACAAATAAAAGAAAACGCTGTATCCTCGATAATTTTATCCCGCATAAATGCTATAAACCGTCGCTGGAAACGAATTTACAGGTTCGCTGGGAAATATCGCGTAATTTCTGGCCCGCGTGTTTTTGGTCCACTGCTGGTTCATAAGATACAATGTTAAACGTGGAATATGCACGCTCGGTATGCATAATTTTCAATTACGTCGCATATATCGCTTTGACGTGTATTCAAAGTTTTACATGTGAAAAAAAAAGAAAAAAAAAAAGAAAGAAATACACAGACCCATTGGACACGTATACTTAATGCGAAAGAGCAGTTCATTTTAAACAGCCGTGTAGGTATACCCATTTTAATGCTAATTCCGAATACTTCATGCATAAAGGGAAATCGTTTGATGCAAAAATACGAGTGACAGCAGGCCCATAACCTTCCGTAGATATAAAGATTTGCTGTTATTATTATGCAAATTGCCGTGTTTGCTTATATTCGGTACATCAGCCGAATGTCAAAATTTTTATTATTCTACTGAATTGAATATATTAAACTTCGGAATCACCGTGCATGGAATTTTTCCGTTCTATAGTTATTTGCCGAAAGTTAAAATTATAAAACACGATAGAAAAACACAGATAAATGTGATATATCAAAATATGCAAACGGTAATTATAACTTTTAATTAAGGTGTTCGAACTATAGGATCGAACAAAATGTTAAAATACAGCGGAAAAACAAGAACAACTCTCGTTCATAAGGATATAATAGGATACCCCTTTTACATTTTCGCTTTACCGTTAAAGTTCCAAATTTTCATCATTTTAGAGTGCCTGCCAGTTGCCTATACCTTTCGATTGTCTCGTACAATGACACTTTACTAATATATCATGGTTAAAGGTTCATTCCTGTTGACATCGTGATCGATCGTGAAAAGCTGCCTTAATGCTCCAAGTGTGTCGAGTGCCACGCGTACATAATAATATAAAATCAAATACGCGAAAGTTTTCCAATTGTACTATGCTTCTACATATACAATTAAAAAGGATATCGTGGTTCCACGAGTTAGGTTCCACTGTGAATTAGGTTAGAAATTTTAGCTTCACAATTCAAGCTTCACGTGCAAAGAGAAAAATATCTTTATCGAGTATACAGCAAGGATACTCGCGACACGATGCAAGGAGAGTTTCTGTAACGTTTTCCCAAATTGCTTGCAATTGCTTGTACCGTGCAATTTGAATACATCTATTTTACGGGGTTGAAATTTCGTCTAGAAGCACGGGAAAAATTCGATTTCCCAGAACGAAGTAATATACTCGGAATCGATAATGGTAGCTCTACATCATAGCTGTAAAGCAAACACTTTGTAAACTTTCGCGTGCATGAACCCAATTAACAAAATGGCCACCACTTACGCAAACAAATATTTCGTTCTTCGCAGTTCGTACATCACGTATGCATATATACATTCGACCAATTCCAAAAAAGGCCACCATAAAGCGACATGCACGACAGCAAATACAGTTGGGGTGGAAGTAATCGAACGGTCGCGATAAACAAACGCGGGGACGTACCATTTAATACGTGGACGGAAACCGTGGTAGCGGCCGCCACATTCGCCAGGGCGCAACTGTAATTCCCGCTATCTTTTTTGTTCGCGTTCGCAATGTAGAGCTTGGATATCGCGCCGTTGGAACCCATGTCCGTCTTCACGCTGAAACAGAAAGCAGAACGATCTCGTGTAGAAAACGGAAGTCGAAGTCGAAAAACGCCGAAGTCGAGGTGGTTTCATCGTTTAACGAAAAGCAGACGCGAACGGCTGCTTCCCGCTGCTCTTTGCGGGCTTTTCGCCAACACGGAAAATGACCACGGGTGTAAGGGAGTTTGCTTTGAGCCGAGGCTAAAGAGGTGGCGACGTGCGAAAGGGAAACGGCGAGGTCGAAGAGGAAACGGAAAAACGGCTGGGATAGAGGGTAGGCGAAGACGGTGAAGAATGGCAGGGTGGTAGGATTGTTATTCTACCCGTAGGTCATTCAACGGTTGCGAAGAATTATCGTGGGAAAAAAATAATCAATGGCATCGAAGATTTCGAAGATAGATCTTCGGATCGGTTTATACGATATGGCAGGTGTCACTGATGTTCGGGAAAGAAGTCATGGAACAGAACGTTCAGACTGATTGTGCTGAAAAGATAAGTTTAGTCGAAGACAAAAATCAATGCGGGAGATAAAATATGAATAAATACATGAGAAGATGTAAATTCCTAGGACGAATATTTATACGAATTATATTATATTCGATAAGAATGGGGGACACCTCATGTACCCCTTTGACACTCTCTCAGAAGTCGGGTATAGATACAGATGTGTCTTACAATTAGAGGAGTAGATCAGTCTCTCGAAAGAAATACCGAAAGGAACATATACCTTCCTTGAGAATCCATAATCCCATAATCCCAATAAATTGAAACACGAAGGTGTTACGTATAAAGACTGGATAGTATATTTTATAAAACTCGGTATTTAATTATTTATTACGTATTCTCTGTCACTTGATAAGTTCCCATCTTACGATTAGAAAATCTAGGTAAGGATAATTTCAATCCCGATCGAAGCAGACGTAATAAAACACGCGTATTTCCGCGACTGTCGTATTACCGGAAGAATGTAACAGAAGCTTCATTAATTTCAAATTCTGCAGAAATAATTGAACGAGTCGATACTAAACGGGGAAAGCTTTCGTCCCTTGGCTACCCCACGGTGCCAATAAGATCATAGACAGAATTATCGGGAGCCTTTGAACGTTTAAGGGAGACCGTTCCCCACGTTCGGTCCCTTGGATTATCCGAGTTGGTCTCTGTAAGGTGGAAGAATCGGACGTTTCTCCTCGACGAAAGAAGGGAAGGGCGGGAAGAGAGTGTAAATCAAGTTGCACCCTTCGTGAAGCGTCTGTTCCTGACAGATCGACCGTTCTTCCAGAACCCTGTTACCCTAGGCGAAGACGTAGAATAAAACGGTCTCGGGTCATATCACGCGTCCTTAAAACACCGCCGACGGTAGCCTGTCCAACGTGAAACACTTTCATTCGATTTACGGGACGCACCTCCTGGTAATGACGTAAGCGAATTTACGAGTGTATCTCGAATGCCAACGAAACCGCTGGAAAAATTTCCCTTCGTCGCGTGTACCCTTCGTCTGCGACGACATTGAATTACGGAACGGGGACGGTACCCATTGAAGTATGACGGGTTCAATTTCATTGCTGGTGGTAAATAGAGACGTTTCTTCTTGAGAATGCATTGCGAATTCTTTTCCCGAATTGCCACTGTTCTCGTGTTTGCCGACAGATGATATCTCCTTCGTCGTGCCTTCGTTCCATATATTCGAATCAATGGAATTCCCGAGTTTCAGGTAATTTCGTTTGAAATTCTGTCGAGATGGGAGGCTATCGTTGCTATTATAGTTGGGATGAAAATTAGACACGGCAGACTACGTGAGAATTAATTCGTTAACTCGTAACAGAATGCAAGGAGTAGGTTTCTAATAATTTATAATTGATTTTTATTTAAAATTTCATTTTGTATAATTATTAAATATCAGACGTGAAATAGGTTGCAAATTTTCAGCAATGTTTAATATATGTAATTTCCAAGAATTTTTTAAAATTTTGTTATACAAGTTTGTATACATATAATAGGATAACACGTATTTATTATATCAGTTTTATGTCGTAGTTCAATGTACTCGCTAGTTAGGGAATGTAGCTATTTATATCGAGCCCGTAATACACATATTCACCATTTAATAACCTATCGAGATGGGGAAGACCTAGATATTGCTCCCTCAGGCAATTAATTCTAGATCCAGAGATTCAATGTCCAGATGGTCTAGATCTTGCATTAAGCAAGTATCTAGATAACCTAAATCGAATCTAGAGATGTTATTCATTTAGGATCGCAACGTTAGCGGACCAATCCTCGATATTCACGCCGTAAAATCCTTCGGTGTTTGCATACGTTAGTCTATTTTTCGTGTATAATAGGGAGCAATGCCGATGAAACGAAAATAAATCATATAACTTCGTGTTTCCAATCGAACACGGGTGCTATATAAATCTAGTGTCTTTATTTCAAACAATTTCACTTGATTTGAAACAATTGATTGCAACAAACATTCAATTCCGATTCTCCGAGCAATTGGCGAAATCCAATTTTCATCGTAAAAATTTGTTGCCGCTTGACGAGAAGAGTAACGATATTTCCAAAACGAAATCAATCGAATTTAAACTGAATGACACTTTTTCCCGGCAGCTATATCAATTCGCGTATGGTAAACACAACTTCCGTGAAAACTTGTTTAAATATTGAACCCTGTATCGGTCCACGTGTTTTATTCCCTAACCCTTGTAGGAGGTAAAGCTAAGGGAGGAAACTAAGCCGTAGAAATTTAATTTACCAGTGTACGATACTACGATGAAGCATTTCGTGTATGCATAAATACACGCGTTCATTTATTTCTCGAGAGTAAGCATTCAGAGTGAACATTCAATTTCGAGTAGTATTTTCAAATAATATAGTATTTGCTACAACTCTGTCATTAATTCGGTATTTAATATCGCAAATTGAAAGGTCTTGACTAAAAGATGGTACTCCAAAAATTTGTATCCAAATCTTGTCATAGCGAGTGCTATAAATTTCAGAGACACTTTCTTTCGAAGACATGCCCTTCCACCAAATTCTTCAACGCTTTGGTTAGTTGAGCTAGTCCGAATCTAATATTGCGCATCGTTTTTCTCCGAGTCAGTTGCCTGACAGACCTTATAACCGTGATACACAGCCAATATACCAACGTTTGAGAAACACTCGACCACTTAGTTTCAGGGTTATATACTTCCGAAGATGCCTAGAAGAAATGTTACTCTCTCCCGATTGCTTACTTGCGAACTTCTCCGTGAAGTACGTTGAAATATTGCCTCCTTCGGGCAGTTCATATTTCAAAAAAAAGAAAAATTCGACGTAACGAATCAGTATTCGTCGAAAATATATTCAAATTTACAATTCCATTAACGATAAGTTTCCACTCAAATTTATTCTTCGGATATTATTAATTTTCGTTCGATTTTAATTTTGACCGATGAATTTCTCCAAAATAACGCATAAAGTATTCTTGACCCAGTTGAAGGACCGTTGAAAATCGATAAAACAATCGAAGCATTACCTGCAAACAACTGCCACTGCTGCTAACCATCTACCCCCGTTATTTCAATTGAAACAACGATAAATCTCACGGAAGATTTATGCAGAACCTGCGATACACGTTTCCGTAATCACAGCGAGCAACTAATTACGTTACCGACTTTGCCACGTTGCCACGACCCCTTTACAAGGGGACAGAAAAGCGAAGGGATGGAAAACAGGGGGCGGAGTGTGCCATTAAGCAGGAATTACACCGGGCTTTTTCTAGATATGACGCGGAAGGAAGATGGGATTTAAAGGAGGCAGCCGAGCTAAGGAGGTCGGAGAAACGAGCAAGCCAAAGATGCCGCAAAAGGAAAAGGGTGGTAGGGTGGGTGCAAGAGGGGTGGGTTGACGGCAGAGCCCGGGAAATGAGGCTGCTGCCGCGCATTCCACCGCATTGGACCAGTTTAAGAATTCATTCGGATGCCACGACGTGGCATCCTGTAACTCCCTTTTTAGCCCCCATAACCGCTTCCTCGCTCCCAACCGCGCTTGCCTAAGGAGTACCAACCGAGTCCTTTGAGAATAACGCATCGGGTACGTCTCCAGAGGAACGCCGCGAGGGAAACCGTTAGGGCGTTAAGAGCACTTGTTGCCACCCCGTTATCGTTTCTCTTCCCGTTGCGCTGCTTTCCCTTCCGACTTCCTGAAATCCAACCTTTGCGACCGTTTCGCCGAGCCATTGCAACCGTGAAATGTTCCAGGGAAACCTCCGCGATCTTCTAACTCGTCACGTTGCTCGGCCGAAAGAACTTTGATGGACCCCAATCGTCTTTTCGGATATTTCTCTTCGTGTCGTCTGTATCTTGGGTCCCGATAGTCTCGCGATAGCTAGCTTTCACTGTCGTGGTACTTCCGACGTCCTGTTTCTTTCTCTTGCTGTGAAAAATAGCATCTGATAAAGGTGAAATTCGATCAAAGTATCACCAATTCGGGTAACCGAATCTCCCCGGCTCCATCCGAGCACTGTGCCAATCGACTTCCATGTCCGGGACTCGAAATTTTCGGGAAGCTACCCGACCATAGAAAATATCAAATTTATAACGTTTTGGAAGATACGACGTAGGTGTATAAGATTTTTCTGTTGTATTAATCACGCGAATAGCTGACGGTTTAATTAATAGTTAACAGTGGCTAATATGGAACAACGATAAGGGTCCGTTTATGGTGTACATAAAGAGATGATAAGTGCTGCATGGCAATTTAACTAGGTCCTAGGAGCCAAGCTGGAATTTAAATTTATCAATCGTGTTACCGCTTACTCCAACAGATTAATTATTATGAGGAACCCTGGGAGGATGTAAAGAGGAGCGGATATTCATAGGGAGCATAACGGAACGAAACGTGCGAAGATAATTTAAAAATTCCATTCGATGCCACAATTTTCCATAAATTAACGGTATCTTATACTAACACGCTCCCCGCTTAATCTCGTTAATTTGCAGCGATCACAAATAAATTTATCAACGTTGAAACGTCATCGTGACAAAATAAAATCACAAATCCTTTAATCAGCTTACGGTAGCGTGCTAACTTTCCGCGTGGAAACATATCCAAAGAGCGAAAATAAGAGACGGAAATGAAGTAGCCAGAACTGTTCCTAATTCAGCTTCGACGTTGTCGTCCCCCTTCGCTCGCACGTCACAGGAGAACACGTGTGACGATAATTGTCCAGCGGACTTGGTGCAACAAAGCTCGTGACATCGATCCACGCGATTCGACTCGGCCTGGAATTCTCTCGATTGGCGCACCCTGGGAGAGATATCCACGCCATTTACCATTCCACGATTGTCCTCCAACGAGCGGAACGCGTGGCCATGTTTCGCGAAGCGCGCACTTCGCCGGCCCATTTTTCCCCGCGTTGCCTTTTAATCCTTTACACGATTCGATGAAATTGTAAACTTTCCACCGTACATCGAACGTGTGCTGTACGGGAAAAGGAAAAAACCGCGGGGCCGCGTGTGTTCGACATGTTTGGGTGAGGTATTCGAAACTCCATGGAAATGGGTATCGATGAAAAGTTGGATACGTGTTTACTTCCCGATGAAAAATGGATAACGGATACCCTGATAGTGTTAAATCGGTTACTCGTTGTCGGATAAATATCTGGGGAATTGAGAAATAGCCGATTTTCATATATTTAGGTACGCGATATCAGTTGTATATTAACCCTTTGCACTCGAAAGGCGCCTCTCAGTCGCCATTTTATCAGATTCTAAAGATGGATATTAATTAATGTATCAAATTGACAATTACCCAACGATACGTGGAATATCGAAGTAAAAGAATTCTACCTCTTAATTTCTATACGATTTCTTATTTACCGTTTTAAAATTATCGTCGACTTTATGACAGGAAGTCTTCGAATTTTCCTGTAACGAAAATATCGTCGAGTGCAAGGGGTTAATATGTAGGGATCGTACATGTTTTATACTTCGAAGGTTTTTAAAGCCTAAAAAAATTGCCATGTAATTGATATCTTGATAGTACTTGCTGATGGATATTGTAGACTGCTTGCGGATTCGTGTATGATCAAGTAACATGTGATTATTGACGTGTTCTCATGTACTCGAACACTCGGTTGATATTGATAGAATTTGGTATGGCAGTGGAGTTAAAAAGGAAGGGACACTAATTATAGAAAGGCAACGCTTTAATAATTGGTAACTCGATCGGTGTGTGCTGTACAACGATTGCTTAAAGACTAATTCGTTTGAACAAAGGAATTTGGCTGGCGACCGACACGTACACAATCATACATTAGTATGTAATAATTAAAAACATTTTAACATCGACGTTATATGTAAGATATCTCGACTTATGTCTTAAGCATTCCAACAGATATCTTTCAACTAACAAATACAATTGTATCTCGTAAATATCGCTCTAAACTTATCTTCAAACCCTCGTCATTGCAATTTTATTACAATATCTCGTAGGAACAATGTAGAGAGGAACGTAACTAAATATCTTTTCTTCTATTCCCCTCATTACTAGCACGAAAAGTAATCAGCAGCTTTCGCGTCGCTTGTCAAGAATCTTTTCTCCTTGGTCCCCTTCTCAACCCTTTTTTCCTGCCTTTTTCAGCTGCCCCGTCAGTCGGTAAAATAATTGGCGAGTTCAGTGAACAAGAAGAGCCAGTTGCAAGGCGAAAACTCGAAGCAATGGGGCGCAGTTGGCGTGGACACTGCATTTTTAATAACATTCCCGTGTCAATCTTCCTCATCCCGGTCCCGTCTTTAATCCCGAACCCGGTCGACGTGTCCACGAAGTGGAGAACCGAGGTCTGTCTCTGTGTTCTCCACGCTCTCCGTTCCGCGTCATCGCTTCATATTCGCAAGAATTTAATTTCGCGCGTTTTTTCCACCCCCGGCACGGATCGTGTCACGGAAAATCAACGGATCGCCCGGTTGAATTCTCCACTGCGTCAAGCGATCCCTCGACCGTTCTTGGACATCCGACCACCCTTTATGGGGAATTCGGTGGATCGGATTGATAGCGTAGAAAAATGTTTAATGGAAGACAGAGTGCCTTTTTTATTTCGGAGGGACAACCGCGTGTTTGCGAGGGAAAGGTGGAGTCGAGATTCTCGAATAATGGAAGTAATATATGGAAGCAATATAATTTTTATACGTCAAGAATATCTCTTTTTAACGGTTAGGGAACCGTACAAGACCCGCGTTGATATTGTAGAATATTTTTACTCTTGTATGAAATAGTACAGTAGACTAGATGTGATATTGGACCGTTACCAAGTTCCTACGTATATTTGAAAGTTATACTTTAGAAAAAATATGGCGAGATGTACGACATTGTTCGCAGGTTTAATAACATTGAAGGAATTTTCTAAAACTCCAAGTAAAGTATCCTTTTAATTGTTTTTCCTTCTAGAATTTCTCTCGCGGTTTATAAACTGTAAATTTTATTTCTACCGATTAAGTTAACAATTAAATCCCCGAGTCAACGATTGCACCCTGATTAGGCAGTGTAATACGGTTAACCGTGGAATTTATTCTCTGACTGATAACAACTGCTTTTAATAACAGGGACAATTGGTACGACATCGAACCATTTATTTAAAGAGAAAAAAATGGAAGAAGGGAGGTCGGTAACTCAAGCTTTCTTATTATACCTAGGCGCGATATCCTCTATCAAATTTTTCTCTTTCGCGTGCTTGTTTCCGGGTTAATCGCGAATTACGAGAAACTTCCGAACGATCTTGGCGGAAGCGACTTTTCCATGATCATAAAGAGTTGAGAGAAGTTCGAGTTTGGGTTCAGTTATGAAAGTTTCGGCAAAGTATTCGGTGATTAAGTAAATTGTCGAGAACCGATCGCGCGGATTTCTATAGAGCGCCGATAGTATCGGATTCCTTTTAGCGAGTCAAACTATTCTTATTTAGCTAGAGAGGAGGGAGATAGACAGAGATGATTCCGTAATGAACAGAAAATGGTGGAACACTGAATATTTTACGTGCTTTTTACGCGTAATTCTGCAAATGCGTGTAACGTAATTAAATTTTGTTACAAACATAAGAAATCGGAAGCAAATCACGTTGCTGATGCATGAAACAAAATGCGCGTGTTTTTGTGAGCAATGTTCGTAATTTTATTTTCCAACGATTCCATTATTCGAAATAATCCGTCGACGTTGCGAAGAGGAATATTTAACATTGTAATTACAATTTAGTGTATTCGAGAATATTCAATCTTTTTTTTTAATTTTTTATTACATTCATTTAAATATCAATTTTTCATCCTCTTAAAATTATCGAGTTTAAATAAATTGGAACTTTTATATCTACGGAAATAGGCTAATCGGATAATTTTCCATATCGCTTAAAGCTTTTTTCCTGTACAATTTTCATTCGGGGATCTAAAATCGGTTAGAAACCTTTTTGGTAAAATATGCTCCTACTTTTTAACTAAAATCTCGCAAGGTTTAATCCCAAGCACCAGGTTATACTGTACTCTGGAACCAAGTCCGTACTTTTTGTTGGTCACGTATCTAAAATACTATCCCTACAATTTCACCCTTGTGAGTACGTCTCTCGATTACCCACCCATAACATTCTTTCGATTCCAATTTCACTAGCTCTCGTGGTTTGGGGTTTGTATTCCAACTGAAATTCCAAACTCATTGCTATCTGAACACCGATGGTATCGTTGCAATAGCATCATTCCTTTATCAGTTTGCTCTTTAATATCTCTCGATTAAGCGAACTATGGTCTACCCTTTGATTTGGAACTTTGGAAAATCGTATTTCTCTTTCGTACATTTCCCTGAAATTTTGGTTAGTAGAAGCGTGTTCAAATGTCACAGGCAAAGTAGCTCTAGGCCTACAATTTACATAGTCATTTTCTAGTCATCGGTTAGGAAAGTATCGGGCCGACTCGCCATCGATTCCGACTCCCGAAATTTCGCCATCTCTCGTTCGCGATTCATTTACAACCCCCAACTTCATTCGAGATAACCACAGCGTTGGCATCAGAGCCACGAAGCATTCGCAAAAACCATTTACATGCCGATTCCACGCCAGCATCGACTCAAACGCGCTTAATCCATCGTCAATGGATATTTCATTATTTCCTGCGTGAATCTCGCAAACGAGTGGCCACTTTCACAGCCATCAAACAAGCGGCCGGACGACCGCAACGCGACCACTTCACAGCCTCCAAATATTTAGCTAACCGTAGTTCTCCCCTATTTACGAAGAGGCAAAGAACCATTCTAATTACTAGAATTAACAGTTTCTAATTATTTGAGATACAGAAACAAGCCAGACAAACGTCCTATTAATTTCTATTTAAATTATAACAGAAATGTTGGTGAATTCGAATTTACAAGTGCCATCTGCTCACCAAAGACCTTCCAGCTTTACAAACAGATCACACCTATTCCGGTGGATCGATACGAAACCGTGGTCGTTGCTCGACGCTTTTGATCAATACGATCGCGATTCCAAAACAGGAAGTGCTCGCTGGCAAACCGAATTGTCAGTTTATCGCATACCGAACGATACATTCCGGCTGTCTAACGATCCCCAAAACCGAGCAACGCGCTTTTCCCTCTTTCCAACGGCGCGGAATTTAATTCCAGCGCGCTGCCACGAAATTTACCCGCAATTCTCCCGCTCTTTCTCTTTCTCTCTCTCTCTTTTCCTTCGTGCTTCGACTGCTCTTTCGCCTTCTCCACCCTTCACTCCATCCACAACCGAGGTACCCTCGTAGCCGTGGACTTCACCCTTTCGCGACTCCACCTCCTTCGCGTTCGACCCAGGAATTTTTTTCCGCGTCGTTTACGGAGCCACAATGAATTTCGCTAGCGGCGACCAAGCCCGGAGATTTAAAGGTGCAAGCTGCGTTTTGTTCCCTCGTCTACGTGTGTGCATTTTTCTTCTCATTTTTTCAACCTATCTGTTTATTTCTTTTTTTCCGCTTTCCTTTTTTCGTTTCTTTGGCGGATTTATCTGTAGCAGAAGTTTCGCTTCGTTTGCCGGACAAGGAAACGGTAAATCCATGCTGCTTTGACGCTGCTTCCATGAGCTCGACGGATCGATGCGAACGAGAAGGGTTAGTATTTCGATTATGCGTATCGGGTCGGCGAGAAAGCGGGAATGGGGAGAACATTAAAGTTCGAGGTTAACCTACAGGTCGGGTAACTCGGAGTATTTTGCACGCGTGCAGTGATCGATGTAGACGGATACAGGAAGGCGTGAAACGAACGTTGGAAGTGCACAAGTATCATAGATTCGAACGTTAAGAGTGATTGTTCGAAAAGTATTAAAGTATTTCAGCAATTCTAGGGTTATTCGACAATTGAATTTACGAATTTCCTTGTGAAGTGAAAAGTTCAGTTGCATCGCAATAGGGGGAATTAATTTAATTCGTAAACCAGTAGCTCCTTGAGTCGAATGTTTTCAGAATTCATAGAGTTGGATAACTCTATCTCAATGAAGGACGAATGCAAAACTTTGTTATATAGAAAAAGAATGTCAGTGAACCCTCGAGTTTTCAATTTCGATGCATTTACGAAGCATATTTTATAAACTCTCCAAATTTCTGCCTCGATTTAGTTCGCATCTTGTATTTCATTTTTGCCATTGGATAAATATTAGCTTACACGAGTCACGTTTACCTGTTTACGCTAATTCTCGTAGAGGTATAATGGAGCTAAATTAATCGGACCATGCGGGTATACTCGGATGTAACAAGAGCCAGTACATTCGGTTTAATCATATAAGTAGGCGAGAAGGTCAAGAAGCGTGCAGGTACAGTGGTTTCAAGTATGCAAATCCGGAATATGTGTAAGCGTGCGAAAATAATTTGCAATTCGAAGAAACAGGAATTTACAGGAGCGAAATAGTTTAATCGTAACGTTGTTATCGGTAACATGTGTAACGAATACACATCTCTCTATTCCTTACTGTTCATCGTAAATTTATCCGTTTTCATTTTACCAGAATAATTCCCCCTTATTTTACAGATTGAACCCGGCTTTTTAATTTATACATAAATGCAACAGTTTGTAGTTTATTCAGATTATGCCACCATATTCTCGCTCTCGCGAATAATAATTCATTACCTCGCTTTAAAACGCGAGAATAACTTCGAGTGTACATGCACGAGGTAATAAAATTGTTGCCCTTAAAAGCTCGACGAAGAAAAATAAACGAGATTACTAGCTTAGAGATCAGATGCGATAATCATTAAAAATATATGCAAAATCGAGTTGCCACGAGAAGTTTCATCGATATAACGTCACGTGTACTTTGTACATACTAGAAATTTTATTCATTCCACAGAAGGAACAAACAGCACAGTTTTTTACGAGTTAAAAGTTCGGTGTGTACTTTGTAACACGACCTCGATCGCTAAAAAAATTGAAATTTGCAAACTAAACGAAAGTTTGAAATCAAGGGAGGAAGAGAAAATTGAAATAACGTTACACAGTCGGAAATCTTCGTAACGATTAATTTTTAAAATAGCAGCTGGATTTAATAAATAAAATTGGACAGAAAAATATTTCTTTAGAAAATCCTGACGTATCGTATACTATTTCAAATAGTCTGTTACGTAAAAATTGTACGAAAGAGTTTACAAATTTTTCAAGATATATGGTATATTAAATATAGGTAAACATAGGGACATAGGTAAACAGGATCATGCTAATTCGTGCTCCGTTGACTATCTCCTCAGTCAAAACAGAGGAACTCGTCGAGCACAACTTTGCGAAACTCGTAAAAACAGGTTCGTAAGTTCTATCGTGGCCGATCTCGGCCAGTAAAAGCTCAGATAAAACCTCGCCACCGAATCATACCTTCTCGAGTAGATATTTTTTCACGGTGCATAACCTCTTAACACCTTCGCGAAGTCGCAATAAAAGTATTCCCCGTTCATGGAACGCGTTTTCACTCCCTTTCGTTTCTGTTTATCGCGAGGAGAACGTCGAAAACGGAAAGGGGAAGAAAAATGGCTGCCTTTCATTCTCTTATGGATGAATTTTCGTTCTTACTCGGCTAGTACCCCAGTTCGTTCCACGCTAAGATTTAAAGGAAGTTTTCATTTTCCTTTAATTATAAGGCACCTCGGTCCTTTGAAAGACAGAGTAGCAATATAGTCCGAGGAATATATAAAGGAGAGCGGAATTCATTCTACTGCCGCCATGTTTTCGTCTGTGTTTTCTCTTTCGCCGCTGATTCCAGGTAATAACTTCTCATTCCCGTAGACTTTCTTTCCTACGCAAGGAAATATTTCACGGTGGCAGCTCTGACGATAATCTAGCGATTCGAGTGAGGATTCTAGACCACGATTTGCTCGGATCATCGATTTAGCTTTATGGAGGTAAAAGGAAGAAATCTTTCTTAATGAAAGACAGTTTTATATGGGTCTATAGCCGAGGAAAGTAGGTAGAAGTAATTCAAGATAACCTAAGAAAGTTTGGAATAAGATCACTTGATAAGTGGCATTTAAGATGAAATGAAAGGTACATTAGAATCCGATTATCGGGTTTCTTGTTTATAGGACTCTCGATTACCCGGATTTCGTTCATTGATATTCCATGAAACGGATGTATCGACAGAAAATCGATCGAGAAGGAATCAAATCTCTAAATCCCACTATTTCTCGCAAGAATATTCTGCATTTATATCTGATTATGCTTAATGAAAATCGTCTAGAATCAAAATCGTGCTCTATACCAATATCAAAAATGGCAACAGTTCTTCAATTCTAATCTGAAAATTAACAATCGTTACTAGCAAATCGATTCGTATCGATATTATGGTACATCAGAAAGTACCAAGTACAGGAACATCAACAAAACAGTCGAGGGCCTAGTAAATGGAACGAAATTTTTGCAATAAAATGATACACGATTATAGCTAGGTAAACATGACCATGCCAACTGCAAAGTTAAAACCGATCGACTGGGAAACATCCATACTCGAGAATCACGTCGTACACTTAGTCGACTATGGCAATAGTCGCAATATGACAATTCGATTGCTCTGTCTCTCTCTCTATATATATCTTAGTCCTTTATTTCGGCGAATAAAAGGAAGGAAGAGAAATCTATTCGCTTTTCCCGGAGTCGAAGTCGCGACGAGCAGATTGCGCGCAACGTACCCTCGAAGAGACAGAGGCGAAGATGGCGCGTATTACATGGAAACGTTAGAGGGAATTCGCGAAGGTCCCTCGTCCCCTCATTCTCTCCTGGAATTCCACGGATTATCCGGGATTTTCTCGACACAATATCCACATCGCGTATTCCTTTTTCATCGATCGGAATGCGAGATAACCGTGCAAAAGGTAGGGCTGTCGTTGGAATTTAATTCCTGGAATACGGCTGATACACGGCAAACAAAACGGACGGATTAACGTGTACGAAAACACGCGTCTCTCGATGCGAGAGATTTGGAATCATCAACGGTTCGCTACGCTTGGGATTTTCATGGAAAGAATAACGGAATCCCTCCACGCACGAAATTTTAGGATGAAGCCTCGTACGTGATTTATATGGGATCCATGAGATTTTATATCTCCGACGCAGCTGGAACGCGTTAAATCCATCGAAACGGAGCTCAGTATGATTTTCATCGTTCTCTCTCTCTCTCTCTCTCTAGACCTCTCTCATTCGCCGTTGCTTTATCTATCGTCACGCTCGTTCGTTATTTACAAACGAACACGATACCCAATTTAGTTACAAATTGAAAGTTTGATGGAACCACGGTGTTTGGGAAACGCTGCACCGTGGAATCGTGGAAAAAGCTGAGGACGATCGTTGATGCGTGGAACGATTTTGAAAAGTCTATCAGCTTAGGCCGCGGGATGGGATCGGTTGGCTTGAATTTAAAAGTCGATGAATGCGTCCGGTGTAAAAAAGAGGAGGAATCCGCGATATAAAAAATCGACTGTTTTTGCGTTGGGGACAAAGTAGAAAAACGCGAAACCGGATGAAAAGGATCGAACGGTTTACATGGGGAAAAAGAGACGGAAAAGGGGGAAAAAATACAGGGATAGGGGTAAAGAGCCGGGAGCCGTGTAGTGAAAAACGAGAACCGAAAAACAAAATCAAAATCTATTTTCGCGTGGAAAAAGGGAAGTACGGAGCTCGGGAAAAACCGTGGTAACGTTGTACAACCGGCGACAACGGAAGCGGTGGATCGAAAGGTCGAGTGTGAAAGTCGAATAATCGAAGCACAGAGGGAAACCGTGAAAAGCGAATACAGAAGAGGAATAGAAACGCTAAATAGAAATTTCTGTATCATTCTTTCTTTCTCCGGTTATATTCGCTCTCGTAACAGTTGAATTTTATAGCAGACATAGTTTACGATTTCACGGAGATTAGCCGTAACGCTCGGATCTGTATAGCTTAACAAACGCTATCAAAAGTATATTCCAGAGATGCAAGAATCATAGGTACGATAAGACCTAATAAAAGAGGAGCAAAAACTTTCTACCAACGGCGAGTCTCCTTCCCACCATTTTGCTTCTTTCTATTCCTACGGACCCGGGTAACGAGGTGGATGCGAACTGTTACCTAATTGCGTTTACACGCGCCGGGTAATTAACTCCGCGAAGAAGGAGCAAGTGTCCGAGACTGCGGCAGGAAGAGGGTGCATTAAATTTCAAGCTTAGAAAGAGTGCCAGCTAGCGTCGTCCAGCGATCGTATCGCCGGTGTTGAATTCGGAAATAATTGCTCAACGTCAGGAAGTTAAATTTTCACGGCGATAGACTAGAACGTTCCCGCGACTACGAGCAAGTACATTCATTCGCGCATTACGCGTTTAACCGAAGGTTTCTCCAATTTATTAGAGACAGTTTTGTTGTAAGCACGCTGTACTCGTGGCTATCAGAATCGCTACAAATTAGCGGAATAAAACACACTTGTGGCTTGTTAAACTCGTTCGTGATAGCCGTGTTCTTCGATGTTAGAATAAATATTACTCGACGTTAAGAGGATTGTTACCTCTTCGCAATTTTCAAGGAGACAGTGATGAAAGACAGCTTAATTTTGAGATTTGTGAGAGACCGATTAAAGTTATTTTAAATTTCCGTTCATGTTCATGGCTCGATATCGATGAATACCTTTTTCGTTTGCTTTTCCTTGTACTTCGATTGCAGGGTTAGTTTGTGGGATTAGATGCTGATAAACTCAACCCCAGTGCTTTTCGGAGTAAATCATCTGACATGGAAGCATATGCAATGTACGTGCAATGTATGCGTCGTGATACATTTCATTTTCGTCCCAGGATCAATAAATCACCCATAAGGCGATAGGCATAGGACCCAAATTGTTTAAACATCCACTAATACACGCTAAGCTAACACACACCCCCAATATTACTCACAATTAATAGGGAGGCACACGTCCATCAGTTACATTTCACACTGAACAATCGGTAGACGTACAAAACTTATAAAACCAGTGAGACAGCAATCAGAGGAGAGTTTTCGTAAAAATACCAAAAAGACAAGGAAAGCATCACGACCAGATAGTCAAAACAGAGCTAGTACAATCGACTCAGCGCGAGAGACAGTCGAGCATTTGAACTCTTTAGTTCACCCCT
Source organism: Eufriesea mexicana (assembly GCF_001483705.2). Lineage (NCBI taxonomy): Eukaryota > Metazoa > Arthropoda > Insecta > Hymenoptera > Apidae > Eufriesea > Eufriesea mexicana. The sequence continues at coordinate 177,776 of NW_016907985.1, forward strand.
AACCAGGTCTAGCTCTATTGGGATTATGGGTTCTAATAGTAAAGTAACTACGTCTTAGTCTTTTATTTCTCAAGGAAGGTATACGTTTCTTCTAATGCTTCTCCCGAGAGACTGACCTACCCCTCTAAAACGCAGCTGTATCCGATTCCTGAGAGACTGTCAAGACAGAGTGTCAATTCTCATCGAATATTTATATAAACATTCTTTCTAGGAACTTATATCTTGAAAGCTAGATTGATTTTCGACTACAGCTAAACTTATCTTTTCAACAATTACTTTGGAATATCAAGTCGATGTATAATAGAGAAAGTTTTAACGATGTAATGCAGGCAGCACATTCCGCAATAGAACGCTCTCTGCTATAATATTCGCGATACGTATTTCAGTTCAGTGTCTTCATTTCAGTTTCGTACTTCTATAAAGAAAGAAACATTTTATTCTGTAATTTGTCTCTGCATAAAATACGCGACACACGTAGATCCTTTCCCCTATACATAAACAACCGCTGATTATATCTAAACGTCTCGAAAGTTTCCTTAAATTTCGAACGAAAGTAAAATCTCCCTACATTTCAGGTACCTCTGTAATCTTCCCTTTACCTTCGCCTATATTTCATTCCATTTTTCTTTTTCCCTCCTCTCTCCTCTCGGTATTTCTCCTCTATATCTATTTCCTCTACCCTGTCTCACTCGAGCCATCGTTTCTCCTGCTTTTATCATCCTTTCGACAATTGGCCTCTCTCCCCATTTGCCCTTCTATTCGAACGTACGCAAAGGGTGCGCGTGATTGCCGCTACCCCTCGACTCGAGGACTTCCACGTCCGTTTCCTTATTGCGTATTTGTACGTTCCGCCATTTAGATAACACGTCGGCCAGATTGTATATACGACAGGTATATACGACAGTGCTAAGACAAACGACACGAACGGTCCAATCGTCACTGCGCAGGATGATGCGAAATTAAACGTCGTTTTTCGGGAAATGCGTGCATCGTTTATGCATGATGTTGCACCGCGTGGATGCAGATGAGCTCCACGCGGAGGGGGCAGCGTTGGTATACTTGTGTTGCCCCTTTTCTCAGTGTGTCGAATCTTTACGAGACACTGAGCACTTAGGTGTTGTAACACAGCGCAGTTTGTCTTGGTTGTATTTACACTTTATTACACCATTATGATTCGTTTATGCGTGATTGGTGTGTGTGCTGTATCGTCTCCGCCTCTGCCGTTTTTCGTCTTGTCATCCGTCTTCCGTTTTCTGTCTTCTCGTTTTCTCCCAACTACCGTCTTACATCTTCGAGTTCTCGTTCACGTCTGATGTGTCTTGTCTGAGCTCCAAAACCGTCTGACGTTTTCTATGTGAATTCTCGCTAGCGTCATCTGATGTCTTCTGTTTGATTTCTCCAAACCGTCTTATGTCTTCGACTTCTCACGATCGTCTGATGTCTTGTTTTATAATTTGTTGATCTTCAAGAAGGACAGCGAAGCGCGTCTTCCAAGTATCATTGCCGTCGCAACGCATGGTATAAAATGGAAAATAAATAGTCGATATGGAAAAATGATTTTTCGAATGATTTTCGTCTCCTTTAATTAGTCGTTGTTTATTAACCCGTGTCATGGATTTTAAAGTATCGTTCGATAATACTTCACCAAATGTTGTTAAGCCGGATGAAAGTAAATGTCTCGGCAACTCATTTTATTATCCAATATATTAAACGATCGTCTAGCTTGCCCCGAGTGCACGCGTACATGGAAAAAATCCGATACACACGTAAGAGGTTTACGATCCCTTCTCGCTTTTATGAAACGGAATTAAGGCACTGATTTATCGCGCGAATTTATGGTAGCCGGAACTACTGAAAAATAGAGGTACACGTATTCCACCGATTACAAGCAGCATTTCGTCGATACGTTTGTTTTGCCGATATATACGCTTCTCCGGTGTCTGTTACCTAACGAAGAGAATTTTGCGTCGGTTATGCAATTTTATATTCGCTTTGTGGATAACGAAGCTGGTCCTAATCCGATCGCGAGTTACCCGGCTTCCCGATGTTGCAAAGTAGACCTATAGACAGTCCAACGAAACGAGATATGGATAGAATACTATGTCTACGCGTGATGAGTACGTGATCAGATCAGGACTGACCTCACAGTACCCGGGTCCTATCATTACGTGGAATTTTTTGGAACAGTGGAACAGTGGAACAGTGTGAATTCCGAACGTTCTATCAAAGTTGGTATATTTTTACTAATAAAGGAATCACATAATGTGGAAACATAAAATCGGGAAAAAAAGATTGTCGCAATAAACCTCCCACTGGCAACAATCGATGAATCTATACTGGTATGTTGAATGTTGCCAACACAAGTGAATACATTTATAACATTTGTCGAAGGTACTATCAACAGCTATTGCGATATTTCCAGGTGGGACTAAAAATGTCCCATCATGTATTACGGTGCATCAAAAATGTGGGACACTTTTAATCCCAGCGTGCCCCAAAGAGTTAAATAATCACACAGGTGTTAACGTAAACATTGTTATCTCGTCTCTATCGACGGATTATAACACGGATTATACACTCATTCGACTAATTGTGTTTGAACCATCACGTTTGCAGTGCTTAAAGTCGAGAAATTGAAGTTTTCGAGTAGAACAAATCTCCTTCCGGTAGCATCATTGAAAAATACTAAACATCCCAGCTATACCAGAGTATTCAATTGACGGAAATCGTGGAATATATGGTAGAGAAAATGACAGACCGAGGAACGGCACCGAGGAGAGACAAGTAAAAATTCGATAAAAAGCAATTTGCCTTTTTCGGTAAGCTGGCAGGTCCGGTCGATCGGCCTGGATCGAGAAAAGAGGTTCGGTTTTTGATGGTGCGGGGTCAGGTGCGAGCCAATATGCGGCATCTGGCGTTACATGCTTCAAGCTTCGCATAACAAGCTCGAAGCTTGCCGCGCGCTGATGGGAAAAGTTGCAGGCTGCAAGCTCCGATGTGTCGTCCTGGGTTGCGTGTATCCTTCCTACCCTCCTTGCGCCCTCGCAAGCTTTCTCTAGCCACTTATATTCTGCTTTTCCGCGTTGCCGCATCCACGGCTGCATAACGCGCTTATGCCGCGTTCTACGACAGCGTCGAGACGTGCCGACCAAACTCGTACTCCTTCTTGCCCGCTACACATATTTCTTCTTCTTTTCCATCCCTTTCCCTTCCTTTACCTACTCCCCCTTCAGCCTGCGAAACAGCACTCACTTTGTACCTCAATTTTCCCCCGGAGAAAGAAATTTCGCGAAGCTCATCGAGCTTGTGGAGAAGGCGAGGGAAAATCTGAATTTCGTTGCTCTCGTTTTAGGCCCGCGTGGCGAAGAGAATTGAAAATATATTGCTGTTCTAGTTGTGTTTAACACGTTCACGCAGCCGCTGATTTTTGTGTTTCTCGCTGTGGGGCGGCGCGCGTATTCGAACACTATGGTAATCTATTGACTGAAGTCAATTAAGAGAAAGAGGTATCATGTAAATAAAATGTTTACGCTAATCTTTTGTTACGATGGAACCATTCGAGTGTGAGCCACCGGTGGTATACATCAGCGTGAACGTGTTCATACCGCAACTATATTTGTACACGTGTTGTATACGTGATATACAAGGGAAAATTGAAAGAACGATAGGAAAAATGATTTCGATCGTAGCTTGGTAATCTGTAGGCTCCTTTCTATGATTCATCGCGCGAAGCGCAATGCTTGAACGGTAATCAACATAGAAATTTACCGAGAATACCAAATAAGGTTGCTTTATCGCGTACAGCGCTTATTTTGTCCGATAAGGAATGATTTATGGCGTTGGCGTTGTGTTTCTTATTTAGTTGATGCTCGGCACGGTTCGTATCTTTGGAGCATTAAAATAAATAGAAATAACTATTCTCTACGCGAATTTCCGAAGAATGTAAAATCATTCCCGCGTTCTTCTTCAATTAGAAGCAATAAATTAATAGAATTCGTGACAACCGATCAATTAATTTGGATAAAAATCATAAGAGCGTGAAATGTGAACTTTCTCGTAGCAGTAGGATAATAAAAAGATGGAAGAAACAGTGGCACGAATCCTAGAAATAATTACGAAAAATGGGAGGCGACGATGAGAAAACTTTGTAACGGATGACTAAACTTGGACCTCGAGGAAGTTATCTGCTACCCACAATGTGACATTAAGTAGACTTTAATTTTTGAAAAAGAACTCGCAGGAAACATGATAATACAAGTTATACGCGTTGGCACGGCAACTATTCCCTTTAAGTATCTCCAGCTCAGTAGCAAACCCGGAACAACTTTCTTTTTTCTCCCGCCGCGGTAACCCTGCTTAAAACAACCCGCTGCAAACTTTATTTATACATTTTAAAACTTTCAAAGTATAATCTCTGAATGTCTGCATCTCTTAATTTTTCTCTTCGCCATCCTCTGCTTAATTCGATAATTACTACACTCGTGCATAAACTACTTACTCACGGAAGATTGTGTCGACGTTCTGCGAGATGAGGAGCAAAATAAAGTAAAATACAACAGAGATGGAATAAAGACAACTGTGTTAAGAGACGAAAACGAGGGAAAGGTATGAAATGCTGTGAACGAGGATACAGATATATATATGAAAGATATCCCGAGGAAGCGATCAATTAATCTGCTTCTCGAAAACAGAGCTGTCGAACGCGATTATCGATCGTGAGCTAAGAAACGCGAACATAAACGAAAGCTAGTCGCTTCTTGCGCCTGTTCATCCGGCTTATCTGCTTTCCATCATCCGGTAGCATCTTGCTTGCTCAGACTGGCCGTGCGTTATTAAAGAGTTTGCCGCGTGGCGATACGTCATGTCAGCTGTCACGTCGCGAAACGGAGCACGTCCGCCGGACAACGAACGACCCTTTATCAGTTTCCTCGACGTCCACGTCGCGCAAGAAAACGTCCACGGACTTTATCGAGGTTGCGCATTCTACCGCGTCCGAAGGGTTCGCGAGAAGCAATGTTACGCTACCTTTGAACGTAGACAGTCATTCGTTTGCTTTTTGGTTTCTCTTCACCTCGAGAAGGAAATATCGAACACGGTCGGGGACGAAAGAAACGTACGAGCACGTATGAAAGAACGTATTTGAAGTTTTATAGCGTTCATCGTCGGAAAAGAGAATTTAAAGTCTTCGCGAGGATCGATGTCCCAGAATTGATTCTCGTTTTTCTCCGACCAAGAGGAGACTTGTACAATGATTGGCTTTCTATTATTTATCGTCTCCCTTGCAATCCGAGGATTTATTTGGAAGCATTCCTTTCTACTTACCGCGAAAAATCAGAAATCTTATTTTTCGTAATAATTTCTCTTCGTTAATAAACGAATGATCGCAATATTTTTCTCTCAACACCGATAATAGCAATAACAGTAACAGCAACAGTATATGGGAAAGTAAATTATGGTTGAGATAGAATGAAAAAATACAAGTATGCGGGAAACTTGGAGAAAGCAATGGAACAATGAAGGGTGACAGGAAAGAAGTTGACGAGAAGTTAGTTGACAAATGTAAACGAAGGGTAACCAAGCGCCACTTAAATCCTAGATGTTGGAAATAGGAAACACGAAGAAACAAAGATAAAACACGAAAGAGATAAAGAAAGTGAAAAAAACGTCAAAATAGAGGCATCCTAATATAGGAAATATTTACATTAATTGTAAATTGTTACTAGAAGGATCGCATAATTTTCGATGTAAACCATGTCAGTAGATAGAGAATAATCTCCCGTTGAAAACACACTTTGTTTGAACTCGCTATCTTGATTAGTTCCTGAGATATAGGACTTGGAACGTAGCGTACAAAGTCCTCGAAAAATAACAGCTGATCGTCGTCTAGAAACCCCGTGACCCACATTTTTTCTTGGAAGTGCGTACGTCACGTCTAGCAGCAGTAAAAAAGAGCTGACCCAGCGTCTGTCACTGACCAGCGCACTCGGCGAGGCGTGGGGCCGTCAGGGACGGCGTGCGAGCGAAAGGTCCGAGAGCGAGAGCGAGACAGCAACAGCGGAACGTTCGAAATTATGCTTCGCTTCCAACGACGATATCTTCGAAACGAAACGTCGTATCGACATAAATCAAAATGCATTTCAAACAGAAAGATATCCTCTTTACGATGGCGTAAGAAATAATACTTTATCGCGACGCGTTACCGAGTAGCATTTAAGTAAAGTAATAGAACTTTTAATAGAGAATGAATCATTGCATTTTGATTTAATTCATTATTTATATCGATAGTATCGAATCGGTGACCCGATAATGGTGTTTAAAGTTACAGTGTGTTGAAATAAATGGATATGGAAGATCGGGGGAGATAATTGTTAATGGAAAACTGAGATTACCGATCGAAATAGATGAGTTATTAAAAATAGCACGTGGCGCAGCATAACAGTAAAGAAAGCGGGATATTAGAGTTCAGTTTCATATAATAAAGTATATTAGACATAAAATCGATGCGAACAAAGATGGAACCTTGCCATCCAATAAGAATTCTTAATTAAATATTTTTCAATTAGTCGAATTCTTAATTAAATATTTTTCAATTAGTCGAATTCTTTTTCGTAGTCCTCCTTCTCCTCTTTTTCGTTTTCAAGTATACGAGATATTTCATAATATAAATAAAGTTAAAGTTAGAAAAAAGTATTAAAACCCGAGAAAAGGGCGGCATACGGTAAAATTAAATTGCAACGCGTTTGAGAAATTTTTATTCAGACCTCGCGATGCGTATGTTCAGTTTACGATCGTACTTAAGATGGTCCAAACATTTATGTTACATCGTAAACTCGGGGCAACAAAAATGGTCGCCAGCAAACTTGCAAATTAAACCTGCTTGCTCACCAAGTTTTCTCGCATACAATTTTTGCCGGGAATTTAGAAATTATTCCCCTCCCGTTAAACTTCGAACACCTTCGAAGTCCTCCGCTAAACTTAACTTTCTAATACCCGACCGCGGGATCGACTTAAAAACTCCGGAGTAAGTTCAAAAGGCGCATAAAATTTAAATATACGAAAAAATGTCATTCGCGTTATGAAACACGTAATTCCCGTCATACGAAGTTCCTCTCGCGTAAAATTCTTCTTCCGTTACATTCCGAATAGACGTTTAAAAATTGATTGCTACTGATTGCTCCCTTTTAAAAACGATCATTTACCGCGCTGAACGCGACACTTTAAATGTACAAAGTTCAGAGCAATGAAAATTCTATCACTGGCATCAATCAAACGCGCATTGAAATTCCAATGAATACGTTGCTGATTGTGCACAGAAAAGGATGGCTGGCTTTTTGAGAATATATGAGAGTACGCGAGCGTTACACGCTCGTTTATCCGAGTACGTGATTGACTCTGATCAGTACGAAGAAAGCGCGAAGGTAGCAGAGCGCAATGGTCTACGTACAGTGCTCGAATTCTCGCAGGTTAGGTAGATGGCTCGTACGTGTTTATCGGGCACAGTCGATCACGGAGGCTAAGAGAATCGACGTTTCCAGGCCATGAGTAGTGTGTAATTTGTATCTGAACTGTTCGTCGACTATCGACAGCGTGCATCCGAAGCTCAGGTGTGCCGTCCCTCCTTACGCAAAGTTTTTCGAGCAATTTTTGACACCTTATTACATCATAGAGACAAGTCGTGGTAAAATTTTGTCAGCCAGAGAATTGGAGATGTATCAGAGACGATACTTGCTTAATTTCGCGAAAACATATTTAGCGAAGAAAAAGGGAGACATTCTCTTACATGGTCTCTACGAAGAAGGAATTCTTTGAATAGAACTCTTACCTGTCAAGATGAAACACGTTTTCAAATATCGCAACATTTTCGTTCGTTGATCAGCAGAAATAACACGGATATCACAATCCATATCGCAAAATCTCCAAATCGAATTTCACAGAAAGAAATCTAAACGGACAAAAAGTAAACGAAGAGAAAAGAAGGACGATCATCCCGTATAGAGCGTTCGAAACACGAAGTAGCTTTCCCAGAAAACAGGAAAAAAAAAAAAAAATAAAAAAGAAAAAAGAAAAATAGAGCTAGGAAAAGGGGGTGTAAACATATTATTTGTCAGCCCGCCCGGGCATGGCGGATTAAAGCGGGTTACCGCTCGGACAGGGAACGTCAGCGAGCGCATGCAGTCAGCCGCATCGCGTGAAACATTGCAGGAATTATGCGTCGGCCTCCATTACCAGCGGGCGTTGGGCACAACTTTCAACACGGCTCTGCGATTTAGCGGACCAAACTTCGGAATGAGGACGAACGCGCCGAATACGCGATTACGACGCCGTTGCTACCACGAATCACACCCGAGAGACGCGACTTTCCCTTCTTTCCCATCGTTTTCCCTTTTTTTCTTTTTGTCTCGTAAAAAGAGGACGAGGAAGAAAAGCAAAAAGGAATCAGCGAACACGCTCGGAAGTCGCGAATAAAACGAACGTCGCGTGATTATCGAAATTTCCATTTAATCAGCGTTGCGAAAGAGTGAAAGGGTGCAGGGGGGTCATAAAGAGAGCGAAAGAGAGGGAGAGACAGCTTTTCGGGGAACGACGCATTTGTTTCTTGCGCGACGCCGTCGAAATGGGAAAAATTACACCGCGGGGAAATAAAAAGGCCTGCAGGAAAACCTTCCAGAGAAATGGCGTGCCTCGACTCCTTGTCGCGTGCAACGAGCAAGGGATCGGGGTAGTGCACGCGTTTTTATTAACGATTCATGACGCGAGTATCGTAGGAAAGAATGATTCGAAGGTACGGTTAATTGATTGTAATTGCTTTTGTGGCAGCAAACACTGTGAAGGGATAATGGGCTCGAGGTGAGGCTTTTCTGCAAATGCGAGGGTAATACGAGTAATATCTACTGAAAAGTATGGTTGAATAATCACGATGACTATGAGAGAACCTTATGTCTTCCTATAATGTATAAGTAATTTATCTCGAATTGAATATTTTCGTTATTCTTCAGAAAAAGATTTTCGTCCTACAACGAATAAATTTTAAATATGATAATTTAATGAATGTAAAATAAATTAATCGCCAGCTTAAAGGTATTCCAATGATATTACACCGCTACAAAATTGTTATCAATTTCTGCCGCGTCCGTAGAATGCTGCACTAAGCAACTCGGTTGTTACTGCAAATAATGGCAACGAAGATTTATAGAAAAAATAATTCTTTTCAGAGAAAGTAATAGCAGAACCGTGGCAAGAGCTCGGCAATAAGATGCGGTGCGCCTTATATGAGTGCAACTAAAGCTCCAAAGATTTATAATATACTCGTTGGTGTAGCCGCGGAACAAAAGAAAGGATGATCGTCGTAAAGATAAAGACCCGCGCGAGGATTTTATACAAGATATTTTCTTTCCTCTCAAAACCAGAACTTTGATAAAACTGGCTGGATGTTGGAGTAGATTTACATTTTTACGGCGGAAATTCTACCAGAGGTGTTGGCGAAGTAATTTGTTACAATTTCTTTATCTCTACCTAATGAGGTGCAATTTTTGTAGGAAATACGGTTTTCATTGCAAACGCAATTTATTTAACGCCACTCTAATTATCACGATCCCAACTTGACAAATCAATGTATCAATTCCATCTTCTTCGTTTGCAATTTATTTCTTCGAAAGGACGAGGAAAAGCTTGCTAAATATTTTCCTACGACTCGGTACTCTTTTTCTATAATTCTTAAAACTCGCGATCGTTTCACGTTGCTCAATAATCGATGCTAATTACGAGGAATTAAGAAACGACCGAGAACAGTGGGGATGGAAGTAATTTCCAACGAGGCAATAGCTATGACAAGCCGTACAGTGTCAATAAGAAAGTAATATTCCTTGCCCCGAAGTTCGAAAAGCAAGAAACTTTGAAACGTTGATTAACGAAAGAACTCTTTAGTTTCCATCGTGTTCTTTCTTATGTCCGCCTCTGTGCCATCCTTCCTTGTCTCGTACATTTTCTTTCCTCTTTTCCTCCCCATACCGGCACACAAGCAAGTAATTACGTTTGGCATCCTGCATTCGTTATAACTTCGTATCTCAGTTTCTCGGGTCAAGATCTTCTTCACCGTGGCGAGATACGAAATTTCGTTTTTCGTTGCTCGTCTGATAGATCTACCTTTGCTAGAAAATTTCCTGCAAGCTGGAAAATCATGCTTTCACTGAGAAAAAATTCTTGTCAATTTACGGTCAATGACGTTTCGCAGAATTCAGATGAATCGTGATTAACTGGAATGTCGAAAAATGAGATTTCGTGGCAGTCAGACGAGAGGAAAATCAGTTGATACAATGGGGATGAAAACAGGTTATTCGTGTAACTACTCGTAGGGAATGGTTTCAGGTAAATTTAACAAATTCAGCCACCCTCGGAAATTTCGTCGTTTAAAGTGGAATTGCGGATGAAAGTTGGTATCAGATTAGACCGAGGTGTAAGTAATTTTGCGTGAATTATAGAATCCGTAATACGAAATACAACTACAGCTTCCGGTAGAATGAAACTGCAGCAATTTAAAATTACCAACTAATTAGGACGAAATTATGAGACCAAATAGATGGGTGTAATTAATGAAATACGAGTTGAGCAACGAGCAAAAATATCTACATGCGTGTATTTCGGAACCCAGTCTCTAATCGTGATACCTCGTCAATGTAATAAATTATCGATTCAAATAATCAAGTAAATTATTAACATAATAAACATAAAAATATTGACATAACCAACATAACATTTTAAACGAATCAACGTAAAAGAAAAAGAAATACAAACAAAATATCAGCACAATTATGGAGCAAGGTAATTATACAAAATTCGTCACGTCTTTATCTTCGATCGATTATCCATCTATTCTTCATTCTCATCGCTTCTAAATATATATATTGCAAATAATTTTTCAAGATCGTTCGATATTCCAAATTAAAACGCTGTTTTTATTCTATTTCTATCTCACCTTATACACAAAAGAAGCTCCGAGTCGATTTATCAGCGTCTATCGGAAGCTTTGATCGTTAACGAAATTCCGATTCGGGGATTGGCCGACGTCTAATAAATTACAGCTAATAGATCGCGAAAACCAAGCTCCTTATCTTGCCTTTACAGTGTGAACCTCTCGACAAAATCGATCTTCTTTGCGAGAGATTACAGGGTATTCTTTAGTGTAGGTCTAAAGGCGAATCGTCAGTCGAGGTTCATTGAAAGATGTGTCTTGCAAGCGCATCGAAGTAACGACTCTCGTCGTTACCGTTAACGTGACTGTTAACGTAGATAAGAATTATCGAGAGGAAAAGGCCGAGCTTGCTCTGTAAAAAGGAACGACTGTCGGGATAAATAGAGAAGCGATGTATAGAAACGGGGAAACATTCCACGAGGAGACAAAGCGTTACTTGCTTGAAAGGCTTTTTACGGTTTTATTGTTGGGTACGGAGGTAATGGAATAGCTGACGCGTTTCATAGAATATTAACCAGGTTTTCGTTCAAACAGTCCCATGTTAAAACATTATTCGTTGAATTAACAGACGTAAAGAACGGGGAATAAAAATTTATTACACGGTTAGCTATACGTATTCAGATACTTGTTCCAGTATAAATTTGTTATATTTTATGCGAGATTCAGCCGCAGGATTATTTTTATTGGGAAAACGATACGCAAAGTTCCGTTAAATGTAACTGTTCCCAATTTAAACGTTACTCTGAATTAACGTTATCTCAAATTGATTCATTTTTTACTCATTCGCATAATTTATATGGACAAAACAGGCTTACAAATTCATTTAGTTTTATTTCATTGGTTGGAGTGTATCTTTTATGGAAAACATTCCGTCGTTTCTTCCAAGCCCACAGTTTACAGATCTAATTGACCCTGCATACCTAAAACGTCGGTCGATCGAAGCAACGAAATCCAGTGCAACTCGTTGCACTCTGCAAATATTCTAGAGGACAAACAATTTCTTATGACGCACGAATGTCGAGCGATTTCGTCTCCTAAAGAAAGAATACAACGGTCGATTTTTCAGCGATGTCTTCCGCGACAACACCGTTTACTATCCGCCAACGTATCGTAATAAACGAACCAAGGAAGACAAGAAACTCTTCTTACGTTCCTTTTTTAAAGCTTGGCGTAAACAGCATTGAGGATGATCAAGTAATTCGGCCTCGCTCCTTACTGTTCTGTCTCCAGTGTTACGTAAAATTGCCACTCCAGTGTTACGTGAACGATAACGCGACACCGTGTGTCGTAAAATGAAAAATCCACGAATATCGTCTCCTTGTAGTTTCTCGAAATATCGCGAACATTTTTGTACCATATTTTGTCCCTTTTTCAAATCGTTATAAACATCGAGAATTAATCGAAAGCGGAATACATCGAGGTTGATCTGGAATTGTAGAGATAAAAGCGATACGACGATTAAAAATTGTATAAATATAAAATCGGGCGAAAAGTTACATATTAATAGCGACAAATGCGAGGCTATTATTTAATAAAATTGGATACATCGATACTGTTGATAAAGGTAACAGTAATTATTCACCATCGTGTACAATTTAATTTGCGAAATTTCAAAAACATTTTCCATTAATTCCTCATAAAAATGTATATCCCGCGGCGTGTTATCGAAGCTTTAAAATACAAAAATTTTTAGAACCGAGTTATTTAAAGCTATTTACTTCTACCTCGATATTTTTTAATCCAGAAAATTTGGGAAGAAATATCTCGAGCTGCATAGCCGAGGATGCTGAGTAATATCTTTTCTTATATCCGCTTTAAATGTCACTGGTACTGTTAACAACTTAAAACATCGACTTGGAAAGAGGTAATTCAGTTTCAAAGAAGTAGTACCGTAGTCGGAGAGACGGGTTTCGTTCGCGCTGAAAATACGAAGAAAGTTGAAAGTTACATTACCTTTCTTAAACACAATACTACCTCATTTTCCTTTTACTACAATGGAACTGTGCAGGCCGATACCGTGAAATACGACAAACCGTTCGTTGTTTCGAACGCAATAAAACACACGTACCTTCCAAGTACCACATAAATATCAGTCCTGCATGGTTATTTGTCGAAAAAGAGGCAATCTTTGGTGTCAGAGATCGAACTGACCCTGTGACTTCTCGACGGTGCAACTTCGTATGGCATGTGAAACAGCACAGGTGTTCAGCTTCGCATCGTTCAACTTTAATGGCAGAGGTATTAAAGCTATTAATAACACGGCTAAGTGGTGTGTTTCCCTTCCAGCCATGGACGATCTATGTCTGGCGGAACCAAAAGGCTTGCAAGCAAGGGGCCTTTTCATCGGCAGGGTTTCCCTTTTTTCCCCCAAGATAAACACACGCGACCATCAGGCAGACCTCATTATTTAATACCGCAGTGTTAACTTTGGAAGTTAACCTTTAACGCGAAGCTTTTACGATTGTAACGTTGTTGTCCCTTGAAAACTCGCGAATGTTGTTCGAGGTAGGAAAAATTGTTGAAATTAAAGTTTGTGATTTAAAAAGGCGCGAATAAACGCGAATTCCCGCGACAATTCCGGGAACTACGAGCATTTTAAATATCAGGGAAGAGAGAAAAGAAAGCGAGTGAAATATATTATTTTCTTTGGATTGTTTACTCCAAAGGTAATGAGTTTTCTTTTAAACGGCAGTTGCGAATAATTCCACACAAATTCGTACAAATTATTGATGCTTACGATTGTTACACGGTCTCGTAGACTGTTTTTAATCACGTATTTTTTTCGAAAGAAATATCAATTTTCATATTTCAAGGCGATTAAAGTCTCCGTGAAGTTTGAAATTGCACGCAACTTCTCATTGAAGGCAACATTAAGACTAGATTTACGGAACCCGTCAATTCGACGGAAGGGTTGCTCCAATTATACGATGGTAACAGATTTAGTTAACTGATATTAAGACTGTTAATGTAATATATAATTGTTTTTAAATTAAACTAATTGTTTAAAAAAAGGCACGTGGTTTCCTTTATCTGTCAATTTGACAGGTGTCCTTAGAAATAGGTATACAGGTAGCGTCCGTAAATCTAGTGTTAATATGTTCATCTCGCTTAATTCGACGATAAAAGATTGTTTCGTTACCCTTTCAAATATTATCAATTCTCGATTAATCCGTAATGAAAAATGACGAAGCAATTTCTTTTCGTATATCACTACCTCTATATCCGTTTCAGCCTAACAATACAACAGAGAAGCCCATCGCTAATTGCTATACCAATAACCAAATCCCCGATGACTAATAAACCCACATGCATTTCACCTGCAGGCAGTGAAATAATTTCAAATGCTCGTTCGAATGTACTAAATTTCTCTGGCGATTGAAAAACAAATTCCCCTCGACGCGAGAAATAATCAAAAGCAAAAGGGGGCCTGGAAGTAAACAGTGAGAACACACGTTTCACGTGGTCAACGTGGAAACGCTAAATCGATTTTCGCGAAATAACAATGAACCATCCTGCAGCATCGTTGTTTCCCTCGGTTCCCATTGAAACTTCTCGATTGTCGAATGTTAATTCGAAAGCGAGCCCAGCGGGCCTGCAGGGACGCGTTGTTCTCCGTGACCACTGAGAATATATTAATGAGATTGCGTAATGCAATAAGCGGTAATAGCTGCCGGCGAGGAGGAAGGGGAAAGTAGGGAGGGGCTAAAAAGGTCGGGGCCATTATTCGTTTAGCTGGTAATCCCTCGAGGGACGTGACAACGTTTGCAAAGGGAGAAACGGTTCCGAAACATCCGTCACGCTGTCAGCGCGTGTCGCAGTGACAGACAACGGACGACTGCTTTGCTACTCTATTAAGAACAGCCCTGTCCTGGAGGATACGCGACGATTCCTTTATGAAATTTGAACACGTCCTGTTCGTTCGTCAAGAGACGTTCTATTCGTTGGATCCTTCGCCGTGGAGGAAGAGGAAGTAATAACAAGTAATAACGAGAGGAAAAGTAACGAAATCAGCTCGGATCAGTTGGGTGGTTCATCTCGTGGTCTATCGAAGCGAGGATTATCGACTGGAAGAGAAAAATTAATGGAAAATCTGTTTCAACTTAATTTAACGTATGTAAGGGGAGGAGAAGAGAGAGCTGGGTTAAATCTCTATCACTCGATGGTCATTTGTACTTTACTCCGTTGGATACAATGTTCTTTCCGTCACTCACGCTGGCTTATCAATAATCGGAGCTCGCATACTCTTCCACGTACAGATTAGTAAGTTAAATAAATACCATTGTAGCGACCATCATTCTCGCCCTTGCCACTAGATGGATTCCGTCTTCAAGGACTTTCCCGCAAGTCCTCGGGAAACTCCCAGTTTCATATATATATAACTTCCCGTCTTTCCAATAGTATCCCCAATGTCTAAGGCAGGGCCTGCTAAGCAAGCCTTACCGATGAGTCCGCTAGCAGGCCCGGGACGAAACGTATCTCTTCCTTTTCCCAACCGTCCCTTCTAGCTACGTACCACCGAGGATACCCGCCACAGCGACGTCAAGGGATGGTGGGAGAGGACCCCCACACCATATTTATACGTTCCTTCAATTTTTCGCTCTCTACAGTTCCTACTAATATAGTAATCTTGGTATGAAAATTTAACGCGGAAAGGATGAAAAATCACAATAATTTATTTTATTCCCTATTTTTAGGTTTTATCGCGCACGCTTAGTACCCAGATATTATTCCCTATCAATGCGATATAGATAAAACAACTCGGCCTTGTAACTACGTAATACCATCAAACGTGTGATAAATACATTCGTCCTAAATCAATTTCATTCAACCATCCGACACGCATTCTCGTAAAAAGGGCTCGAGCCAGGAACATGGACCCAAACTCGAGTTAGGAATCTAGATCGAACCGAGGAAGCAAGAATCTCCGCGAGTACGCGCAGCGTTTCCATCCATGGGTGGTTCAAAAGAATCCGCGACTCGTTCGTAATTCACGGAGTATGAAGGAGTAGAATTTTCTCGGAATATCCAAGGCGTTTCCACGTTGCAACGATGTTTGTGCACCGGTAGAATGAATCGCCACGGAGAGTATAATGAAATTATACGATTCGGCCTGGGAACGCTTTGTACACGTATCCGATAAGGAACTACGTATTCCGTCTTTTCCTAGGATCGTAAGATAAATACGCGAAGTAAAGGAATGGCAAACGAGCCTTAATGGTCTGTAGCGGGGAATCTTTGTTACACGCTCTAGATATCTCAGTCGCGCGGACTAGAGAGCGCCTCCTCGTCGTTTCCTCCGAGTGCATCGCTCTGCGCCGCGTCTCGAAAGATACATTGTCCAGGTTGTAGCCCGGACGGGCCATTAGTGCGACGCATACGTCTGCCTGTCTTTGCATTATTAGCGACTAAATACCGGGCGCAATCCATGCGAATA
This sequence comes from Eufriesea mexicana, assembly GCF_001483705.2. Classification (NCBI taxonomy): domain Eukaryota; kingdom Metazoa; phylum Arthropoda; class Insecta; order Hymenoptera; family Apidae; genus Eufriesea; species Eufriesea mexicana. The sequence continues at coordinate 194,179 of NW_016907985.1, forward strand.
CGTAATTTCGAAGTGGCATTGTTTTGCAACCATCTCTACGAAACGGAACTCGTTGTCCGCGGACGAACCATGCGAGGCTAAGCATTCACCTACCCTCGGTACATCTCTCTGTCTCTCCTGCTGGCTTTTTGTCCTCGTCGCTGAAAATCGCCCCGTACGCCGTTTGTTAACGTTAATCGACGCTTTTCAACGTTCGAGAATGTCACGTGGAACAATTACTCCGCAACGTTACGTTCGAGTCGCGATTAGATCGACGCTGGACGTTTATTGTCGTATTATATGGTTCAGTGGGATCTCTCGTGACAAGTGCGGGGCACGTGTCTGTACTTTATTTAACCGGAAATTAAATTAACTCGATGTTTCGAAATTAAATTAATTAGACGCGTATTTGGAAAAATTCCCGGTACGAGCATTTTTATAATCGCTACTGCGTGATTTTGTTACTCGAAGAAGATTATGGGTTTTCAGTTTGTCTAAATTACGAAATAATTCTTCGGTTATGGATATTCCATGTTGCTCCGTTTGCTTTGCAACAAATCAGGTTCGCATATGTTGAATATCATACTTGCTAATCACTCGTGATAGATAGCTCCTACCTAAACAATGAAGCAGCGCATACATATCTATCCCGGTTAGTAAACACCTGTATATTTACAAAAGGAAGATCAGGAGTCGGAACGGTAGATCGGAGACAGCTTTCCAATCAGAAACTGAAAACATGATCGATCGATAGACCATGGATTGGAACGACATACATTGAAAAAATTCTACCAAGCTTCTTCCTACCTCATTTACATGTGTGTCCGTTTAAAATCGAAATTGAAATTTATAAGTTCATATGCGCGGTTTAATTGCTACAAAAATTTGAAATTTTGCCTATCTTTGATTAATCAAAGATAGAGTAACGAATTTATTGGGATTATGGGTAAAAAGAAATAACTACCGTTCTTTGTAATTATCTTTATTTTATTCTTAGGAAGGTAATATCTTCTGTATTCTTTTTAAATTCTTTTTCTCTTGCACTTCGTATGCTCCCCTTTTTTCACGGACCTGATTAAATCCGTCGCTTCTTCGTTAAGACACCCAATTTCGTACCTTATAATCAATACATGAAAAAGAATAAGAAATTTGCATGATAACGTCACTTAACTATGCTACGTAATCATGAAAGTCAATCTGGCCAGGAATAATGATACTCCACGATCGACCCGTTTCCCTTTTTATCGTTTTCCGAATAAAGTGGATATACGCGTATCCAAGGAATTTCGTTTTCACCCATTTCCCTTTATCCAGACTCATCCTTTATCTATGCTTTCTCTACGCTTCCTTAAACAAACCCCTACTTTCTGACTCTGGGTTCAACTTCCTCCGACTCACCCTTGTTTTTCGACTTCTCGTTTCAATGCTGCCTTTCAGCAAACTTGTCATTAAGTTGCCATGAAAATTACGAAGCTTTCTGCTTTCGTGCAATTACTATAACAAAATATTTCAAGGCAATAATTAAGGGGGTTATTACGTGTACTGGCAGGAGAACTGGATCTTCAAAAATCACAAACTATTACTTCCTTCATTTTAATTGGTTTAGGAACAATTACTCGCAATAACAGTAGACCACCACCTCTATCTTTTCTCCTTTTTATTTCTTTCTTTAATAGAAACATTTTTATGGTGTAAGTGAAATATACTTTTGAAGATACGTGTAGATATATTATGTAATTGGAATGGGTATATTTCACTAAAAATATTATATGTCAATATCTTCATGACTTTTTATATAGCTTTCTACTTGTACGTGAACATTTCACCTTTATACTCATTACGTTTTACCAGTTCATTCCTCCTCTTTACCTCCTCACCTTTCTGCTCGTCTTTAATCTTCTCTCTTTCACCATATATTATATTTCTCTAATCTTATTTCTTGCTTCTCTTCTCTACGGTGTACCTTCTGTTCAAATTATGAAACTCTCAAAAGAGTATGTAGCAGTTGCACACGGAACGGTTCTATTTCAGATACATAACGCGTATTACCAATGACAGGATCGAAATATGTTCGTGGTTCTTTAATACTTCAATTTTCTTCGCGATACGAAGTAACGCTAACAACGTTTATTTTGGCAAAAAGTGTATCGACAAAAATTTGAATATCAAACTTTTACAATGGTCTCTGCTTCGTGTAAACCATATCGTATTTTAAGAGAAACGTCGACGCTTTCACGATCGATTCTACCTTCAAGGTACAATGAGATCATTGATACACGAGCAGAAATACGACGAATGGAACATAAATTTGTTAAGGCGACGATTTCATTTATTGCCCTCCACGTGTGTTCGCGTCATGGAGGGTGCTTTGTTCGAATAACAAACAGTAAAACGATATTTTGATAAATGCTTTTTCTTCATAACAAATATAAACAGGGAATCGAATATCCCGTATATCATTATTTCCGAATAAAGTATGTACCTTCGAATAATACTACCTTTGTCCAGCGTTAATATTTCAATTTGTAGTGATAAAACGACACATTAAAATGCACGTTATAGATAAACGATATGTATAGTAAGCGTTATTATTAACACGCATTAAGAAACATAATAAAAAAGAAACATTGTTCCACGCTAAAATTATACATTCATAATTTTACCAATTTTCATTAATGTCTTCGTAAAAATAAATCCCATTAAATCAAATAATTCCACAGCCATTCTAATCTCACTTTTTAATAAATATTAATATTCGAATTAACCAATTTCCAACCAACCAAAATATTAAATTTCCTCTTCGATATTTATCATTCGTATCCAAATAATAGAAAATACGTTCGCGAAACAGCAATTGTACAACTGAACTTGTTAGAACGTGTTTCCACGGAAATCATATCACTGGGTTCTGAAAACAATTTCACCGCGAATTTTCAGCGAAACGAAATCCCTCGACGCCCTCTCCTTCTGAGAATCCTTTAAGCAAATCGTTGCTAATTGCTTACCAAGCAGAGCTGAAGTGTTTTCAATGGATGACCGTGTGACAAGCGGCGGTTCCCTATGCGCGACGTGTTCCCGGTGTTTATGCCGGTATTTCGAACAAACGTTATTACAAGCGTGAAACAGGTCCACAAGCCTGGCGTGGATTACGATCGTATCAGAATTTTCGCGACGCGTTCACCGAGCAGACGTATACGCGAATTCAGGTGCTTGTCGTTGTACGCGAAATATGTCCCGGGCCTTTGTGAGTCGAGATAGGGTGAAAATGGCATTTAATGGATGACCGCCTGTCGAACTATTTGCATAAAGTGTAACGCGCAGAATGCGCGGCGCACGTTCGCTTCGTGGACCCTCTTTCGATGCCGCCTCTTTCGCCGCTAATTTAACACCCCTTCTACCTGTAACGTACCGGGTTTTTGTTCGATATTGCACTTGTGTCGCGCGGTATGCGGTTCCCCAACCCTTCTCACACGCGCCATTCTCTCCTTCTACCCACCCTTTCTCGGTGGAAGGTGGCAGTGCTGTTGCTGACAATGTTCCATGCTGTACGTGTAAATCCCTGTGACACGTTCGCGAATCGCCTGGTGTTTTTCAGTTGAAGGATTTCTGGCTCGACGTCGCTGCTTTCCGATGAAACTTGTATACGTATATGCAGATTTCCCTGCCTTTTTCAGTTTTGTTTTCGGCCAGATTTATTAAATACAATTTTAACTGTAAAAATACATACGTATCTTACATACGGAGCTAGTCGAGTATAATGCGGTTACAATGGAACGAGGCATCGAGAGTTCAGGGTTGGAAGAGGTTTTCGCCAGCGGTGATATTTATGCGAGAAAGAGAATAGAGGTTTCGGAATTCTTCGAATCGTGATACGCCGAGGATACACGAGGAACTCTCGCGAAAGCTATGAGTGACGAATAAGTCTTCTGCGATATTCCAAACTTCCAAGCGTTTGGAATATTCGGAATTTTCCGGCATCGAATATCTCGCGAACCCACGATGTAGGTAACTTAAATCAAGTTTTACGGAGATTATTGGAGAGATAACGAAGCTTAATTTTCTTCCGTTAAGAAAATGCCGGAATCAAGGTAACAAATAATTCATTAATTCGAAGAAAATTTGGATCTAATTATTTTCTGTTGCAATTTCGAATATTAATTTGCAATACCAAGTATAATGGGAAGCAAGATGTGATCACGTTAATTGAGTTGATGAATTGAACAGTCACTTGTCAGTTGCCAATTGCTAATCACCAACGATATGGCAAACGCATCAGCTACAATCATGAAACCAGCATTAATTCTAATCAGTTAGCCTGGAAAGCAATCAGACATTCGGCAGTCAATCGATAATCGAGTCACTTACATACATGTTTCGAATAATACATAGAGGAAGCAGACTAAGTAGTTCAAAAAACTTAACAATTATTCCATCCTTCTTCACGGTTTATTAACCCAAAATATGCTAAAACAATCTTCTTATCTGCGAGCTGTTAGAAATTCGAACGATTTACCTGCAAGTAACGTTTCTTCGAGGAACCGATATTAAATACCGAAATTCTAATTTATAATTAGATGAGCATAAAGTAGCAATCGCTTGTTTAGAAGTTCTTATTGCGAGTGTTGGTTTTATACGTGCGAATGCGAATGAGGTTGGGTAAGTGAAACTCATTTGTGACGAGTTCCGTTTTCTGTAGTGCAATTTTCTTAAACTCTTTTAAATCGATTTCCAGAGACTACTCTACCGCGTGGCATTAAGAAAATCAAAGAACTACGAACTTTTCTCAAAATAATCCCATGATAACCCCAGGATTCTTCTGAATAAATTCCTGCGAATCCTGTACGAATAGTAAGTAGAGGATTAGGTTTCCGGTGCTTGTTCCGATGTATTAAAAATTTCCTAACTTCTGGGTTTTACTTGACAGTGGAATACTAGTAATTCCCTTATTAACGTTTTCCCTGGCAGAGATAATGCTCGTATATCGAGTATTAAGTACCAAATTGGTCGCTGCAATATCACACGTATTATTTTACTTGCATTTCATGGCTGTTACGATAGATAAATACCGCACAATCTATTTTTACGATTATCCCTATCTTCTGTAACGCCTCGCAGCCACTCAAAAATCCTATATTACTAATTAAATCCACCGAAATAGCTGAAATCAACCGAAGCTCCGTATCAGAACCACGAGCAAAATAACGTTACATTCCGCAGAACTCGACGCCACCCTTCGCAGAACTCGGCGCCACCCTTTATATGAAACCCACCCTCCAGAAACCACAGCGGCGTCGTGACACGGAAACTACGTAGATAATTCAGAGTTCGACGTGGTCCGATATATCCGAGATTTTTGCCCTACTTTCGTAGATTTGTATCCGCTAGATCCAAGAGCGTGACGTGTGCGGAATCGACGTGCGCGAGTAAAATGGCTGTTCGCGCGAGCGTTGCATCGAATTCCAAAAAGTTCCCGGTTCCCGAATATGTACACGTGCCAATGTACTCATAGGTATGCATACAGGTACACACACGCGGCCGAGTCGACGTCGCAATGGCCGAAGATTACGTTAGGGTGCCTTTTGTATGCAGTCCCACGCGTACGCCGTACGAGCCTGTACCGCGATATTTGACTTTTCTCCTTCCATTTTCCGACGACTAGCCGCGACTGGCCGACACCGCCGACTTTAAATCGTCCTATATGCTCGGATTACTTCTCTTTTCTATTCATTTATGGTAAACGGGCTAAACATTATGTCGCGCTTCGAGCTTCTCTGCAACGGTATTCTGGTTTATCCTTCTCGTCCATTTTATAACGCCTGAAATTTTTTCTTTCTTTTTTCTCTTCTTCCCCTTTCATACCACTTGATTTATCTGGTTCCCGTTCTATCGTAATCATGACTGTTTTCTAAATTTCGTTGTTTCAAATCTTTTATTTGCTTCCTCTTAGTTCTTCGCTATTTCAGAGGCTTCTCGATTTAACGACGTTGCATTGATGTGTGTTTGATATTTGTTCAGATCCGATTTATTACAATTTAGGCACTGTACCAGATAGTTTTTGGAACATTTACCAAGTATTCCAGCAGTCAAATATTCCAATATTTGTTGGAATAAAATCAAAGGTTAATATCTAAATCGAATTAAAAGTTTAGGTAAACATACGTCGTTATATCGCAAATTAATATTCAACTGTAAATTTTTAAAAATTTTCCAACGATAACATCTACATATTTAACATATTGAATGTATCGGAATACAGAAGATATAGTCGTTATTAACAATTTTTCCGTATTAAAATTTATTTGAAATAGTAGAAAGGTGTCGCCGGATGCGGAAATTTTTCTGATCACACCTGTGACGAATTATTTCTTTCTTTTCCCTTTCCCGGCATCCTTGTCACCTCGATGGAAGGGAATAACGTCAGCTTGGCCGACCAGACAAATTAGAATATTACGTACGGGCCGTGAGTACGAGTGAGAATAATAATTAGAGACCGACAGACAGTAGCCGTACGCGCGAGAATAATTTTATCATGAAGGAGTATAGCGTTGAGGGTATGAAATTCGTTAAAACTGTGCTCGGAATCGCTGTATTGGAAATTTGGTAAATCATTTCTTCTATGCTTACCTTTCGCTCATGATGCACTTTAATTTCCACTTCGAACGTTAAAACGAATATTATGAAATTCGAAATAATCATTTAATACCTTCAATCAGCTTATTACACGACATAAAAATTGCTATTCGCTTGTGGCATTTATTCGTTTCGTCGCAACGTATTTATTTTCGTTTAATTACTTTTAACAAAACGCGCGAAACAGAGCAGAGTAATAAACCAGATTATGAACAGATTTAATCCGTTCATGTAAACGGTGTCCCATAAAAACGTAATTTCTAAAATGACCACGAAATTTTGTAAAATTCACATCTGGATAAGAATCAATAGAACTAAAGTATGACGAAATAGACCTCATTGACGAATTAACGTTGAGGTGACTTGCGAAATTACCGTGCATCAGCTTGAAATTAAGAAACGAATCCAGTGATGGCTGGTGACATGAATTACACCGAACGTTTAATGGTCCCCAGCAACTGTCCAAGTATAGCAGAGGAAAGGACCACGAGCATTACGTGGGGCCGTTAAATACCGTGAACCGTGCGCAATAATTAACCCCAAATTTCGCACAACGATATAAAAGTTTCACGGCAGTGGGTTTGTATCGTTGGTCGTATAATTTTTCAGCAATGGTACACCAGCTCGGAAAACACCAATGCTGCTCGTTCGTTACACGAACCAGAGAAAAAAGAAGAAAAAGAATGACCAAAATCGATAGAATACGCGAAAGTTTCTCTCGTGTCGTTGCATTCTTTCACTCATCTCCCTGATTAAAGAGTAACCCGAACCTAATCGATAATTTTACTTTTAACTTTCGCATAATTCAACGACGGGAAAAATTTGACGTTCCTCACGCTAGGACTTGTGCCTTTCAAGAAATACAGAGATAGAATAATTTCAAATATCCTTTAATGCTATCGTTGGTGATATATTTTTAAAGAATGACCAATTTGAAGCTACTTTCTTTCGAATTAACCTATTCGTCAGTTCCCAATAATATTGTAATACCGTAACAATATTTCTTACATATTTCAACTTTAAATTACAGATAACAAGAAGGAAAATACTGAAAGGAAGACCTCAACAAACATGTGAAATCCTCTTTCTAACCAGTACACATGGAACGTGGTCGCATTTCACTAGACATCTCCGACATCGGTCAGATTCTAAGCCAAGAATGAAATTCCTCGAAAGAGCCACATAGAAGGCAAAAGGGGGCCAGGGTAAGTCCATGGTAAGCGTTCAACGGTAACGTTTTATTCCTCTCCTCTCTAATCCTCCGTTCCTCTTCTTTAGGAGACTGACGGAACGAGCTGGAAGCACGGATGAAACGAGATTCCTAGTTCGGCGAGGAAGAAACGATGGAAGGACGAGTCACGAGGCGAAGTCAGGACTTCTGTTTCAAAGCGGCGAACTGCTCAGGTTCGTTGTTTCCTGCCCTTTGATTCGGTTCGTGTGCATGCTACATGGTTGACGCGTCAGGACGCCTGTTCGATTGCTTCGAGACGCTCTCGAAGCCACAGGCGGCTCCTCGAGTGCGAAGAAGAAGCGAAGAGCTAGCGTATAGGGAGTGTGCTTTGTTGCGTTGAAAGCGAAGAAGGAAACACTTTGGGGCCTTTCGAGCGTGGATCCGACCGGGTTCGGGAAACAGCCAGCAGCAGCTGAGGGGACCGGTATCACCTCATTAAAGCTGCATAAAAAGAGTCGAGGAGCACGGCTTTGTTGGACATCCACTCCGGCCACCGAACTCACCTTCGTATAAAGGTGAAACCGAGACGAGCTGGATAAGATAGTGGCGCCCGTGGAACGTATACCCTTGGTACTTTGTAAGTGAGCTACGGGTATCGCTCGATTTAAGCTCGGGTTTATGGACGACCAACTTCACACTGTTGGGAGAAATCGCGTTATTGGTACTTGGGTCTAAGCCGCGAATTCCACGCATTGTTGGTGTCTCCCAAGTGTCACTGATTTTCGCGTTTCAGCACGCTGGATAACCAATTCCTTTGTTCTCATCCCGCGTTTGGAGAACGTTTATTCCGCTATCGTGATATTAACGTTTCAAAAACGGGTTTAAGTAGTTGGATTTCTGGAACGCGAATGGTGTTTCCTGTGGATCGCGCATTCTTTGGGATGATGGAATAAATAAAGATTAATCTTCCCTCGGAAGATCGTGGAACTAAAATTTTCTAGTATTCTAAACTTTTAACGGATATATTTGGTTAAAATCTACAGAAGAAATCGAGTCTTGGTTAATTTAAAATTTCAGTAGTTAATCCCCGAGAATTAAATAGTGCTGCTTTCGCGTAAATAATTCAACAGCTCCATCGAGAATTCCTCGAGATCAGGATCATTGACATTATATTGCACGGATTAGGAACCATCAATTGGTTTCCATCAAACCAAAGTCATCTTTAACGAATTAGTCTTAGGAGATTCTTGAATTTGTAATTGAATCGGAAACAGAATAAGTCTACACTTCGTCCACTTACTTAAACATCCTAAAGATGTATTTTCATTTCCACAAAACTTTACAAATCTATCACCTGTTTTTAACGGTTTCATATCTCTCGATCTGAACTCTTGTTTCCCTTCCAGCCATATTTCGCAACATAAAAGTCAGAATATCAATAAAAATAGACTCATATTTCTTCCCGTGGTTTCCCATCTGTAGATCGGATGGAAAATCGGCGAATGATCTATCACGCGTTCATCCAAGGAATTTACACACGTATCACGCTCGCCGCAGATTTATTCTTATCCGTCGATGGGATCGAACTATTTGTCGTATCGGCAGAAATTCGAGCGCCGGCCCGTTAGGGGTTAAATGAGCCTCGACATAACACACAGCGAAGGATTAAGGGGGATCGGGTCCTGCGTCGTTCACCCAGGTCAGTATTCCGAAATCGAGTCTAACTCCGTTCGCGTTACGTCCATCGAATCGACTGATTCGTCTCCCGGGCAGTTAGCCGGGCGAGTTTGAACTTTATGGTCCGCCAGGACGTGTTTATAGGACCATGATATGAGAGCCGCGGCGCCGGGACGTCGTGCGACCCTAAGGTATAACAATTTTTAACGTAAATAGCGCGATTTATCTGCCGGACCCGGTATACGACCAATGGTAAATACTTGTGCCGTTTCAGGTCCTCGCGCTTTAATATCGGGCCACGCCTAATGCTGTACTCGTTTTGCAAGCAATTGCAATTCTCCAGACCTCGTTATTTCACGTGGTTGAGAGCACGCGTGAAATTTGTGACGTTGAACTGGGAAAGCTAATTCGAGGTTTAGATAGGTCATATTTTTTAACTGATCTTTCATTAAGAATACTCTTTGAAATCCTAATAAAAATATATTAAAATATTCCTTTCTTTATATGTACCCTTTCACAGGGGGGAAAAAATACGAATTCTCCGGTCGTTTTAGAAATTTACTAGGCTAGAAAGAAAAATCATGTCCAGTTTGTTTAAATTTTGTTTAAATAACATTATATATACGTAACGAGACATTGCGTTATTAGAAGAGGAACCAAATTTACGGAACGTAAATTATAGCAAAATTTACTGCATGAACTTTTACAAGATAGATTAACTTCGAACGTAAACTAGTCGTAGTATTTACCTTGGAAAATATTTACGGTTGTTATGAATAGTATCTCGTACCGTCGAGTAAATTTGAATAAATTAAAAAGCGAAATCAATGCGCATTTATCTCGATAATTTTCTACTCGTGACACGTCGGTGAAAACGTTGCAACTATTTATCACCGCGACGTATAATTTGTATTAATTCTTCCATTCACCATTACAAACCATAATTCAAAGTGTTTCGCCCATTTATAAGTGCAGCGGGTAATTTAATTCTCGTAAAATTTTCATTGTTCACCCGTTAGTCGGGCGATAAATTACGTAAGTGGAAGGAATTTCTGCTCGTGAATGGGCAAACTTTCTGTACGAATGTAAAAACAGTTTCTGATAGCCCTATTTCGAGAAAGTTAATTCCACAACTTTCCCGCGAACGAATTGTATTCTTTGCCTTCTTTTGCGGGTACCGTTTCAAATAATTATCAAAAAGGAAAATTAATCGGTAATTTCACTTGTATATATTTCGAAAACTTCGCATTTCTTCTTCGCCCGCTTTTACGTAAATATCATTGCTTCGATAACCAGGTGAAATGAAAATATTCGTGGACGAATGTTTACGAGCAATAACCTCCACCGCGAGAACCATAAACGAAGCTTCGTGAATTTGAAGCACGTGCATCGTGAACACGAGCATTGTCATGGGGAAAAAGGGGCAATTATCGTCGACAGTTGGCGACGCGAATGCTCGACGCAATTCGAGAAATGGCACTGAAAGCGTTTCGTCCAGTTTGTCTTTTTAAGCCCGTCTCTTTATAGCATTGCTGTTGTAGTCTGAACGATCGTGTAATCTAACCCTTAAGAAGCTTTCACGCTTACGTTTCGGCATGTGCAACAGTTTAACTCGAATTTCGAAAATGTCATGAAAGGAAATAAGCACTTTTCTAGTTAGACGAATAAAGAAATAGAATTTGTGCTTTTAACGAAATTGCGGATAAGTTTGAGTTTTCCACAGTTTTGAAGCTTCTCGTGTTTGCAGTATGCTCTCGTATAGAACGTAAAAGCACAGAGTACTCGTATAAAGCATATTTGGAAATTTCAAAAGCTACCCGATATAAAATCAGCGAAAATTTGATTTTGCTCAAATTATGAACGAACATCGAATTTCCTTGCAAAATATGGTCCATTCTCACGAATTTCTTTACATTATACAGTTTAAAATTAAGTTCTTTGTTCACGAACTTTAATTTAATTCGGAACAAAAAGAAGAAGAAATTCAAACAAATTCACTCATGGCTGATGTCAAATTTCATATACAATGAGAAATTGGGAAAGAGAAATACAAGGTATTATAAAATTTCATATAACTACCAAATTATATTAATAGTAAAGCAGAACCTCAGATTCATGCATAAACATAATCCCGCTCGCAATTTACATAAATATGCATCTCGTTGTTCCTTTCTAATTACGTCTATCTCGAATTTAATTCCGGCGAATGAATTTCGATGTTCGCTATACTTCTCACGATTACAGATTCCACCTGAGCGCCTACGACATCAAAAATTCCCCTTTTCTTCCGAACTTTAGGTAAACGAAGTTCTCGAATAATCTCTCACTGTCTCGCAATTTCGTAAAGCAAAGATTTCACGAGACCGAGCTGCGAAAGATATTCAGACAGCATAGTAAAGGTCTTAGAGGTAAAATTTCGCGGGTAAAACCGTGCATTATAGCACGATACTCCGAGAATTCATTTCCACCTCTGCCTTCGAGGAAAAGGAATCGATCAGCGCGATCGTGACAAATCCGCCCCGATAATCCGGGAAACTGGTAACGAAGGGGAACGGGGACGACCGTTTCTCGGCACGATTTCCTTAAATCCGTTTCGTGAATTGGATTAATGCGGAAACCGCGAGAAGACGTGGCCATGGTGTGCCTTCGCGAGACGACAAGTTGAATGAATTTGCCAAGCAACAAACCAAACGCTTTCCAATGCACCAATGCTAGTCACAGATTTATGGCGAAATTACGCGAACCAATTTTCCGCGATGGAAGAGAAAAAAGAAGAGGGTAGATGCGTTACCGAGAATTAATAGGGACGGAGGTATAGTTTTAGCAATATCTCATTAATGAAAATATCCTGTTACAATTACGCAAACTTTCGACTTGCGTTTTGCACAGTTACAATTTATACATTTGTACTTTTCGTCAAAAGAAGCATCCCGTTTGTGGTATGTTGGTCCATAAACAAGAGAAACTGAAAGAATTCTACTCGGTGAGAGCACGCATTCGAAAGTTATACGAGGAAATTTGTCAAATATATGACTCGAGAAACAGTGAACCACCGCATACGGGAGAAATATTCCGTCAAGAGCACAACGTTGGCGGTTCCATTTCGGAGATAGTTTATTCCCGCCTGGGTGCAAAAACTGTATCGAATTAGCCCAGTGTACTGAGACAGCGCGGGATTTTCCAAACCACCGATTCGTTTCTAAAATATTCAGGACACTTTCGGGCAACGTTATTTCCCCGGCAATGCGTTCGCGAACCTTTCAACCAGGCCGGGTATTGTTCTCAATCTCGATGCATCGAATTTGCGACGACGTGGCCGAGAGTTTTACGCGGAATTCAAGCCGATTACGGGTCGTTGATTGCTTCGTCGCGATTCATTCGCACGGAAAAAGCACGATCCTCGTTCCCTCGAATGACGAATTCATGAAATTCTGACAACGAGACAATTATCCCGTGTACTCGATACGTATATTGTGAAATCTTTGATTGTTTTCATGCGCACCGATGAAATTGTAGCGTACAAGTGTAATTGGTATTCTTGTTCATACCTGTTGTCCGCTTTCGAACACAATGGCATAGAAAAGAATTCGATGAAAGAATACTAGTAGTATGTTCGAGTATTGCGTACAATGGTGGCATGTTTTTCCTACGTTTACGCGTTATTTCGCATTTTATAAAATGAAAATTCTCTTCCCATATATCATATAAAATATTTCGTCGTGCAAAATATTTTATCACGTAAAAAACGTTTTCCTTACATTTTCGTCGTGTTTACGGATATTTCATTTGTTTCTTTTATTACGAGAGTGAAACATCAAGGAGAACACGGATTTGCCGATGATACTGGAAATCGTAAAAATTCGCGAGAAAGTAACAGCAGTGAAAACCCTTTGACCGTGTAATTTTGCCTTCGTACCTTCTTCACGTTGAGATAAAGGAGAGACTTCCGGGGTACCCGAGCCGTTCCTACCCCTTAAAGAATACCCCGCGAAAAGTTTGAATTATGGCCCATAAAAACTTTGCAAGCCCGGACGATTAAGTCGCGGATAATATAGTGGGCTAGCAACGTACAGCCACCACTGTACGCGTGTGTAGCGTTGCATCTGCTTGAGTGTACGTAACGAGAACTGCACAGGTATGGGCCGTGGGTTCGTAAAGTGCTTCAGTACGTTAGACTATGCAACGTACATGGCAATTCACCTAAATTTCCACGGAAAGGTCTCCAAGGGCTTTCCTGGTCGAGGAAGTCCCCGGTCAAAGGAATCCCGAAACAGATGAATTACAAATCCTACTGCTTGCGCGGGTGCTGGGGAAATTTGTTCAAAAATTTGGAACACGAGGAATCGTGATTTGCTGCATGGCGACAGGACGATGACGTACACACTGTTGACCGAAACGAACGATCTTTTGTACAGACAGCAGGTTGTATTTTTTAATTCGATTATTTCTTAAGGCTATCGCGTAGTTTCCGGTATATTCATCAATTTAGAGACAATTTCGAGGTAAATACCTTCCATTCGAATTAAGACCGAATTAACTGGAAATTAAACCTATTGTTATTCCCATGAGAAATTTGTATAAAAATAATCTAATAAAATAGGATACGAGTGTTCCCACAGTTACATTTCCTATTATCGTTACAAAATTTATTTAATATCATTTTCTCGCATGTCACCACTTTCACGTGTGCTTTTCGGTATTACGTTTCCGTTGGTAACAATTTATATTTAACGGAAATTTCAAAATTTAGTGCAATGTCCACCGCATTTAGGAGCAGTTGTAATAATCGTGCGTGAACTATTTGCATCTTTCACACCTCGGTGAAATATCGTCAGCGTGATAAAAGGTTCTCATTTTACAGGGAATAAGCTCATCTGTAATCCCAAGGCTAACGTGTATTCTGCAGTGTGCCAAGCAGTACCCCGGCTCGAGGGTTAAGGGATGTTGTAATTAAACGTCGATCGAGCCGCGTAAATACCAGATAAATGCTCGGAATTTATCCGGAATTGTAATTACACGTTCCGGGTATAGTTAGCCATTAGCGTGATTAGTTTCACCGATGCGATCATGCGAATTTCGTACAGCGAAGCTTTCAAGCGACACGAGAAACCAGCTTATACCTTCGCGCTTCTTTCCCGGTTAACCGAATCGTGTCCCCATTGAAAATTCCATCCTTCCTTTCGCGTGTTGTGTTTTAATTTCGCTGTCTCGTTTTTACACTCGCAAGGGGACGAGCGTTACATTCGCGCCGATGTTTTCACATCCTTTGACACTGCAAATTGCTTTCCCCATTTGCACAGAAATCGGACAGTCTCGCGGAGAAATTGGCAAAACGACAGCTTATTTGCGTACTCGTGACAAAACACGACAGCGAGTAAACAGCGAGTAAAATATGATTACAGGAAAAGGTAGAAACGATGAACGATAATTGAGTAATTAAACTCGAAACGTAAGTTACAACAGATATTACGAGAAAAACGTTTTAATTGTCAGATACGCGATGAATCTCGTAACGACTAATCGAATGAATTACGATGAAATGGTCTACGAAATTATCTTTGCAATTTGTATTTCCAAATTGTATCGTACTTTTAATCGCATTGCCATTGTATTATTATCGTAATTTTTACGCAAATGCACAATTATCGTTCGAACCGTTTAAATAATAAAAGGTATATTTTCGTACCATTATTTATATATCGTTATAAAATTATATTCCTCTTTCCTTCATATTGCAATTTGCATTGTATATTATACTAGAAATTAACGATAAATTAGTTTCAAAATATCCATGCAATAATTCCCGCGTAAAATAATTTCGCACGACCCTTAATCCCAAACGAGACGACACGGTAGACATCGATTACAGAATCTCAATCTCACGCGCGCACCATGCACCAAACAAAGCTTAACCACCTCTTCGAACAGAAGACTCTTCGAAGATTAAACGAAGCAGCTCGTAAAATGACGCTTTCGACGTCGCGATTGAATAATTTGCCAGTTTTCTGTATATTCCGTCCCGAGTTGACCGAGTATGCCCTTCGGGCAGATGGTCGGTAATTTGCGAAATCCGGCTGCAGCTAAAGATGAAACATCAAGGCGTGCAGGAAGAAAAGGGTGACGCTTCCACGAGTCGCTCAGACCTGTAAAACAGCAGAGCTGACTGCTCCCGGATAACGCGGCGAGCAATGCATTGTTTACGAACGGTATTAACGTCAGCCGCAGCGACCACTCGTTGCGAACAATTAAGATACAAGTGCACCGACTTCACCCGACGTCACGGCTCCAGTCTCCGGGAGCTTGGTTCATTTTCACCCGCAGCTCGCGATCGTTTCTACCTCGCGTAATCTCTGCCAGGACCAGCGAAAGTATCCTCCGCTTCGCGATTTCGATACCCCGAGCATCTGGTGCACGGCAGGATTTTTAACCACCTCTGTCACGAACGTACGAGAAATGACGCAGTAACAGTTTTATGCGAGATAGTTTTGTCAAGAGTCCTCGAGTTCTTCGAATCCAAGGTAAGACAGGTAAGACGAAGGTAAGACATCCAAGTATCAGAATTTTTTTCTGCCGTTCGAAAAATAAAGTATGGAAGATTTTAAACGAGAGATCCTACTGACTCACGGCAGACTGTGAATAAAAGAATGCAAGTTAGTCGAAGCAATGGAACGGAAAATTGCGTTTTAAATATGCAAGTCCAGATTCGGAATCTGTGCACGACGCTTCTTTGCACTTTTAAGTCCCTACATTCTCGTATACTCTTCATATTCTCTATATTTACGAATAACGCGAACGTTTCTAAACACGAGCTGGAATTAATAATTATTCGCCTCGAAATTCATCGTGAGCCTTTATTTATTCGGTATAAATAAATGTCGCGAAATTTCACGGACACGCGAAATTGAAAAGAATAAATTAGGAAACAAAGCTTCCGCGTCATATATTTCCGAATGACAGAAATTTCATTTCCCAGAATATTATCGTATCTTCAATAACATCCCTTCGATAATATTTTACCAGCGAAACATGAAAGTCAATATTCCCAGCATAAAAATGTACAATCTATCTTCCTCATCCAATATGAAAACTTCGCTGATAGGAAAATAAGAAAAAAGGAAGGAAATGAAGAGGATGGAAAGAAAGCTTCGTGAAAACAACGATCACGAGTTGATACAAGGATAGTCAATCAACCGTGCCATTTTTCACGGAAACGTAAATACTCGGTTCGTTCCTCCTAGTTCCTCTTCATCGCAGAGGTCACGAACTTCCCAAAACGAGCACGAGAAACTTTCTTAGCTTAATATTATCCTCGGGAACTTCAATCTTTTACCAGTCGAGGAAAAACAAGAAAAGGGATAACACCACGGATTATAATACTTTCTAACGATCCGTCGTGTTACCAAGTTTTATTAAGCACCAACCAGCGTGTACAAACCTGTAGTCTTTCGCCACGAACGTAATGTACAAGATATTTTTCGTAATCACCGTGTGCGTGGTAAAAATCGGTGCAGCGAATCGGGGCTGCTCTACCAAGGAACACGGGTAGTCACGAGTTAAACAAGAGAACGAGATTTTCCGTAAACATGTAGGTTGCATCTAGTCTTTTTGGTCTTTAAGAGAATGCCGACAAGTTGTTTCTTAACCCCTTCGCCTAGGATATCGTGCGAGACTCGTGGTTTGTTATTGGGACAAACGTGAACATCACGGGTGAGAAGCGTGGTTCGTAGATCGGGCCCAAGGTATGCAATCGCGTCAGGCTCGTGGTTAGTTTTCGTCGATGTCTTCCTGCCTCAGTTACGTGTTATTCTTCGTCGCGTTCGGACGAAACGGCTCGACGTTTGACCGACTCTACTGTTGATTATGGCACGCGTCATCGGAACGCAGGTCGAAACCGGTGAGTTTCTATTTTTCTCTGTTGTCGAAGCAACGCTTCTTAGTTACAAATTCGAGGACCATTGTTCTCTTTATAAAGGTATAGAAATATCAATAGAGAACTTGAAATATTATAGATTACGAAATATCATTATAAAATTGAAATGCCAAATATAGCAAAAGAATATTTAGAGATATGAAAATATTCGTAGAAAAGTAACCTTCATTTTGGATCACACTGGTCCGAGAATGATAGCAAAGTTAGGTGGAATTCCGCCATTTAACCGTCTTTCGGATAAACTTTTCAACACGCATAGCCCTTCTTTCAACTGAACGTCTAGGAAAGTCGTTTACCTGTGCGATAATTATCGACGGAAAATCAAGGCGGAAGGCGATCATCGAGAAGAAAAATGACTGGCTGATTCTCTAACGACGGGCACAGCTGATTTATTAGCCGCGCGACGTCGCGGCGCGATTCCTCGGTCAATGAGAGCGGCCATTAACGAGAATTAAAATGCAATAGAAGAGTAGATGCGACCGGCGTCAGCGTTTTGATTAATCGCAGAGGGACGCGCGTGTAGAGCGTGCACGCGGAATAATGCGAACCAACGGCTGGTATTAATCACGTTTAAAGCGGACACGCGCGTGTAGCCGCGTGTGTAGCGCGCGGAAGACCGCCGTTGCGGTCCTTTTCAAATTTATCGTTCATCACAGTGACTGACAATCTCGTCTACCGGATACAATGTGCCCTGTCCGCGGTAGGCTTTTACGTTAGTGTGAAGAAGCAATTCGGTTAATAGCTGAACGGTTGGAAATAACCAATAATAGACCTCGTTGACAAATTCAAATTCGTATATGACACGTCAATTAATTCGAAGGACTTTCGCATCGTATGACGATGCCTATACAAAAGCAGGTATATTAAAATCATCTGTAGCACGTGTCTAAACCTGGTTTACACGGATAACACTTAAATCCACGCAACGATGGATCAACGTAGGACCGTTCAAGGAAATATTATTTCACGCCAGCAGCGGACAAATTGCTCGACAGTAAGGTACTCGGAGGATAGAAGAAATAGTCGCGAGAAGAGCCGTAGCTTTGTAACTCGTTCAACAGCAAGTCGTGGTACATACTACTGATAATCTGCATAAAGTACGAATCGCTGAAGTTCACTCCGAGGCTATAGAACACCGCATGGAAAATTTCTGGGTTACGTAACGCCGGGGTTCCATGACACTCGAGTTACGATACTTCGCTCGTACGTCACCCACGTCTAAATCTACAGAATCTCGAAATCTGAAACCGAAGTTCCCAAGTTGAAGTCAGACAGTCGCTGCATTCGAAGTGACTCACGCAGTGTAACGACGAACTACAATTGGATGATTCCAGAACCAAGGAACTCAATTCGAGGTAATCGGACTGATCCACTTCGAGATTGGAAGACCTCGACAGTTATCGGTACTAGGTGACTTTCTTTGAGTTGTTTAAGTGGGTGATTCAATTTGGTATTTACGATTCAGAATTCTAGCTATCGAAGTTCTTCCACTCTCTACTACTTACTGAATTTTTCGATTTCAATGTAGTCTTGTTAAATTCTCGCGCGTGAATCGTTAGGCTCGTACCTCTTGTCTTCTGACCTATGTCGATCGTTAACGTATGATGCTTCGAGTCTTCCGTCGTCTATGTACGTTTTATCCTGATGGATCAAAGCTTAGCAAGTTGGTAAATATTGTCGTAAGAAGACAGATTAAAGACAACGTAATCGAGCGGACGTTGTTGTTGACAGCTTCAAAATAAACTAGTCTTCCAGTTAATAAATTAGCTTGTGCACTTAATTGGTCAGCAGCTGCTTCAGTTAGTCGCTGATGTAGAAGAAGCAGTAGATCATTACACTTTCAAAGGGAAATTACACGACAAGTTTCTTTTTAGCTTCTCCGATAGACTATCAATTAGTACTCGATGTTACGTATACACATACATTACTTCGGTGTTTCCTCTAGAAAATAATTTTTCGTTCGGTACCTCGCAATTTCTTTTTCAAGAATATAACGAAGTTTATTTCCCATATAACCCACTACTCCGTTAAAAATAAAGGCAAGGATCAAATACCGTTTTGTTACTATTTAGAAGCGTTTACAGCGTGTTATACGCCAGAAGAGAGGAAGTGGTGACAAAACTAGGGGATTTTCGTGACGAGTCGGACGGTTAAAGAACAATGACTAGATCGTCGTGATTAATTCCGATATTCGAAATTCCCCTTTTTTCTTCCGGTTTCTTGTTTTTACTCTTCCGTCGAAGGCCGAGGGAAGGGGGCAAGAGAACAAAAACGCGGCAGAGCAAATGAAGTTCCTGGCTTTGAAGTCTCGTTAAAGCGGTT
>NW_016907985.1:214595-216870 GCF_001483705.2 Eufriesea mexicana
AGAGTCGGATCCGAAATGACGATCACGGTAAAGCATCGCAGAAGCGTTCAGAGTCTTTTGTACGAAAGAGTAACGAAAAGAAAGGAAGAGGGCGTAAAATCGAGGGGGAAGGGGATAAATTGAGGCGTGGGTAGCGACGCCGGGGGCCGAGTACCGCTTTAAGAGCTTTTAAGCTCGGCGTTAAGCCGGGATTTATTTCTGACCTGTTTACAACCGGGAAACAATTGGCCCGGTGAACGTCTTCGGTCAGCCAGGCCAGGAGCGTCTACTTCAAGCAGACCCAAGTCTGGCTCGTTCCTTCTGACTAATACTGGCTACCGTAGCACGACGCTACTCGCGAAAGAAACAGTTTATTCGCGTTAAATGAACCCTTAGGGTGTCATCCTTATCTCGCGACCCGGCGTCGCTTAATGGCACAATTATGCACACGCGTTTCGACACACCGACAAGTGCCCTCCGTTGGATAAACGAGGCAAAGGGTCGGAATACCGAGTCTCGAGTAAATTTTGTTTAACCCTTTGTCAAGCTTGTCAACCCCTCGAAGAACTCTGATGACTTTTTCCATTGAAACGCTCCGTTTTGTAGCTGAGATTAAACGTTCGTTAAAGGCAAACGGTGCTTTAGTTGCTCTGTCACGAGTTAGTTACCGTGAACCGTTTTTATTTTCCCACTTCATGTCTTCTTTTCTATTTTTTTCTCTTCCCTTTTTACCCCCCTTTTCGTTTGAAGTTTAGAGGGTCGTACAGTTTGAGTGGAAGTTATAAAACGTAACGCAGTAGAAGCTTTCACGATTGGGATCCTTCCATCGAGTTCATACTACGCAAATCGTTAAACGCATATTTTTCTCGGTTTTAAATTATAAACCGGTAGTATCCCTTTGCGAAGAGCGCAGGTTCGTGATAGTTTGCTTGCTGTTGCCGCGTGTATTTAAAATTGTAGAAAAACCTTTCGTTTCAATTAACTTACACAAATATTGAACGTAAACAAAATATTTATTTTCCAAATTAATGTATCGCAACGTTGTTTTCCTGTCCGTCCAGTACCTTTCACATAAATTTACGCAAAATTTAACATTCGTAGCGAGTTCCGGTGAGAATGAACAAAGTCCCCAAAACAAGTTCGAAGATGGAAAATATTCAGAAATCGACCAAACGTCCTCGAGAGAAGAATACCGGTCCAAGGAAAGCTTGAAATCGGCCATAACCCGTTTTTGAAAGTAATTCCGTGTTGGAGCATTCCAGCATCAAGCGGAATTCGAAGACGTAACGGAGTTTCCGGTTGCAGAGGCCACGAGGAGCGGTTTACGTTCTGCGAAGATAAATCGGGAACTTCGTGTGTAAATGTAAACCTATTCGCGACATAAACGTACCATAATCTCGTAGGTCGAGATATGGCAATGGTTGAATGCTAACTGCGACACCTAATCTCGGAGCTCATACTTCCTTAATCTCGTACCTCATCGCCTCTTCGCCGCGTAAATCCAAACTACAATAAAACTTGCGACCCACCGTCGAGGTAATCGCTATTCTCCTGCAACTTCGCCGATACGATAAATCGACTGCATTTTATTTTTGGCCCGATTCGTTGCTCCAGGTCGAAACGCGAAGGGGATTTGCGTGTAAAGCTCGGAAGAAACGAAGATTTTTCACAGCTGTCCCGTTGTATCGAGTTAGAGCCTAGTCAACGAGAAGTTGGCATGATAGAGAATGCGAAACTGCGAATAGATGCGTAAGTAGGATTAAAAGAGTCGAGGTATATTGTATTAGATTTATTATACAGCAATGTTACGTTATATAAGATTTAGCCAAGAAAAATATTATTCGCGAGCATGAGGTGATACGTATAATTAACACGGTAATTAGGTATTAATAGGTAGCAAGGCATAAGCAATTCCATCATGGTGATACAGTTGGTTTAGTACGTTAGCTTATTAGAGAAGGTCGAATAATTGGAATAATAGTTGGAACAATGTTAAAAAGGCAAAGGATGGTACGAAAGCTCATAACCGGCCGCATTAAACAGTAGGTTTCGAAGCGAAGAAGTATTTTTAAATTTCCTACAATGTTTTGCAATTGTTCAAAGTACGATTATCTCGAGAGATAAGAAAATCTTCCGCGAACTTTCGAGAAACTCCATTTTCCTTACTAAGAAAGTGTAATCTCGTTAGATCGTATTATACTGTCCTTTGCTTAAGGACTCTCAGTTGCAACTAACCGGCTGTTAACCTCTTTTCTTTCCAGCTTTTCTGTTTGCCCTACTGCACTTATCTCTTTCC
>NW_016907985.1:217012-218474 GCF_001483705.2 Eufriesea mexicana
TTTCCTTTCCTCCGACTTACCTGACTTTTGTCGCCTTATTAGATATAATACGGTTATATTAATTGCCTCTCTCGAGTGTAATATAACGATTCACGTTTTAAAATTAAATACTTCACGAGACTCCCTTCCTTTATCTAACAATATTTATTAAGCTCTCGGAATTACGTATACACGGATTTATCGTAGTAAATAGTATTTCAGAGACTTTATTGTTATACCGCCAAGATTAAGCGTTAATTCAATTCGTTGCAATAAAACAAGATGAAGATTAAATATTCCAATAGACTTGGTTCAGATTCAACATTAATTCAACTTCAAGATCCTTCGTATTCTTCCTCGGCTATCGGTCATCTTCTGTTTCCCATTCGGAGACTTTTGCCACTCGCTTCGAAATGTCGTTCAAGCGATTTCATTAATCTCAATTTTGTCACCACCCATTACCAGCACTATACCGCGTTAGCGATGTGTCTTTGCTTTCACTCCCGACTTGGCTCTCGCGATATCCTTGTCGATCATTTACAGTAGAATAGTTCGACTCGAAAATAAACTAACGCTAATACCTCGTCGAGATGACAGCCAAGCTGCAACGTCGAACGACGAGTCTCGTGAGTAGCATACCGGCAAAACACCCGAGTATCCTTCTTCCTTAACGTCAACCGACGCGTCCTGTCAATGGAACGATGAACGTAAATCTCGCGTTTCTCGCTCCATCAGCTATGCCATTTTTTCCTTTTTTTCACAACTATCTTCTCCATACACGCTGCCGCTTGTTTGTCTCCGGAATGCATCGCGATACCATAAATCTCTCAGAGTTTCGGTGGCCAGAGGAAGGCGCGGCGCGTTTTATTCATTCGGCTAAGTAATGGCCGACGTTGCGAACTATATCCACGATTTAACGAGTTTAGTTGGAAATATCAGTTACAATTTACGGAAGTTTTTTCAACCACCCCCTCCGCGAGCAGAACGCGAATCGCGACGCTTCAATTTATAGCGCACCTGTTCCCACCTAGTAGTCCTTCTTCCCAACGGATTTTTCCCCCACCTTTCGCCCATTTTCACGATTTCCATGATTTCGCAGGCTTCGAACATTCGTATACGCGGATTTGATAAATTTTTAACACGGGGTTTTCCTTGTTGTTTTATCTTCTTTATTCGTCGAATAATTTCTCTGTAATAAATGTAAGAAATCGGCATTAAAGTCGGCCTTTCAAATCTGATTGCCCAATTTTGTGGAAACGCAGAAGTATTAAAGTCAAATAAACGAAACAACATAGCATTGTCACAGTATGGTGATCAATTTTGGTAAGCGAATCGCAGTCCATTTGATACGACCCGAAATTTTATCAAGTGCCAGTAGAGTCACTTTAACTTAATCCACTACAGGCTAAATTAGGGTATCTTTGATACGGATGACGCCAGTAGGATTACGCCATTAGAGCGCATGTCGGGTCTCCATGCATAG